>NC_134504.1:10248456-10251216 GCF_040206685.1 Ascaphus truei
TTGCTTCCCCATCGTCCTGGGAAATCAGGCGCCTGCAAGAGAGGAGCAAACTTCCAAAACAATCCGGGGCCCTATAACAAGTCCCACGGTAAAATGACCCCCTTAGAGAATTCATTTAAAGCCCAGCAGACGTTGGATATATGGCGACAGGGAGATGGGACTCGCTCAGCTGGCTCTTCGTCGCTTTTGACTCGGGGACAGGCACTTCTGGGTCCCTTAAGGCGATGGAAGTTAGCTGGCAGGTGATCAATATTGAATTAAAACAATGATAATGCTTAATGATTGCTGAAGGGTTTCCCAGCTAAAGAGATGGGTATAAGATGGGACAGAGGCAAGTAGATATTGATTGAGCGTTGCAGGCTCTCCCGCCAGGCAGAGGGGTTAATGGGTATATATCCACGTGACATACGGATATATAGGATGACATTGAGTTGCAGCTGTTCTGTGCATCAACACATTCTCAGTCCATTGAAGTGGGACTTCAGATGTATATGGCGGTTGTGGACACTGAATGTGCCATTGGGCTGTGGGTTCACTTCTCAGCTTTGCCACCCCAGGGCATACTGTACGCAACCAATATTATCAGTGTGTCCTGGGAAAATATTTTTTATGGTGAAAAGATATTACACCGCGAAGCACTTGAAGCTCCAGACACAGCAATATCCTACATTTGTGTGGTTTTTTTTTAAAATAAATCAGTTCTGTACTATGAGAAAATACTTGTAGCATTTTTTTAAACAACTCTGAATTACATTTTTTATGTATTATACTGTTAGAAGTATTTTTTTGCTTCTATAGCAACCATTTACAAAGTCATATTACCTTCCTCTTCTGAAACAGGCTCGGGCACACCCCTGTTTGAGCCCTGCCCTCTCTCTAGCAGTGCACCAACTGTATCTAGCGACTGCCTGGTCACATGATCTTCCCCACAAAACTTTGCATCTTTGATCCTCTTCTGCAGCACTGACAGCCACTTAGTGAACCCCTGAGCTGCATCTTCGCCGATCGATCACAGAAGAACGGATCGATCGGCAATTTAGCTCATTCCTTATCATTGTGTGGATTGTATTGATGCACATATTAAAAGGGGAAATAAATAAAGTTTAAAAAACCGGCAGCTTTAAATGGACAATCCCACACAGCCACCCAGATGAATTTCTTAGGTACGTCTGAATGGGGAAGTGTTTAATAATCAAAATCAAGTGTTTTCTTTCCCCCTTATCCCCCCCTGTCCTTATCAGAGAGCCGATAAGGGGGGGAGGGGGGAGTCTGGCTGTACAAGCGCTCGCTGATCACAGAGTAACATCACACAGTGACATCACACAGTGACATCACACACAAGGGAGCAGCCAAGGAAATCACCCACCCTCCGACGTCTCCCTTTAATAAATACATCTTATACTATACTAGCTGAGAGACCCGGCGTTGCCCGGGATGTAATGTTCCCGTTCCTCTCTCTCCTCCCCCCTCTCTCTGTTTGTCCCCCATTCACATCAATCCAGTCCCCCCCCTCCCTCCCTCCTTTACAGCTTCATGTAGCGTGTGTGCGTCAGTCACTGTGTGTTTGCTCGCGCGTCAGTGAGTCTGAGGCAGAAACACAAACACACACAGACTGACTGACGCACACACAGTCAGTGTGTGCCTCAGTCAGTGTGTGCGTGCGTCAGTCAGGCTTTGTGTGCGCGTCAGTCAGTGTGTGCGTGCGTGCGGCAGTCAGTCAGTGTGTGCGCGCGGGGCGTCAAAGGCAGGGGGGGGCGTCAAAGGGAGGGGGGGGGCGTCAAAGGGAGAGGGGGGGCGTCAAAGGGAGAGGGGGGGGCGTCAAAGGGAGGGGGGGGGGCGTCAAAGGGAGGGGGGGGGCGTCAAAGGGAGGGGGGGGGGGCGTCAAAGGGAGGGGGGGGGGGCGTCAAAGGGAGGGGGGGGGGCGCCTCAAAGGCATGGATTCCTCCCCCTGCATTTCCTGCAGTGGACAGGAGGGGGGAGGCAGTGGACAGGAGGGGGGGGGGCAGTGGACAGGAGGGGGGGGGGGCAGTGGACAGGAGGGGGGGGGCAGTGGACAGAGGGGGGGGGGGCAGTGGACAGGAGGGGGGGGGGCAGTGGACAGGAGGGGGGGGGCAGTGGACAGGAGGGGGGGGGGGCAGTGGACAGGAGGGGGGGAGGCAGTGGACAGGAGGGGGGGGGGCAGTGGACAGGAGGGGGGGGGGGCAGTGGACAGGAGGGGGGGGGGCAGTGGACAGGAGGGGGGGGGGGCAGTGGACAGGAGGGGGGGGCAGTGGACAGGAGGGGGGGGCAGTGGACAGGAGGGGGGGGCAGTGGACAGGAGGGGGGGGCAGTGGACAGGAGGGGGGGGGGCAGTGGACAGGAGGGGGGGGGCAGTGGACAGGAGGGGGGGGCAGTGGACAGGAGGGGGGGGGCAGTGGACAGGAGGGGGGGGGCAGTGGACAGGAGGGGGGGGGCAGTGGACAGGAGGGGGGGGGCAGTGGACAGGAGGGGGGGGCAGTGGACAGGAGGGGGGGGGCAGTGGACAGGAGGGGGGGGGGCAGTGGACAGGAGGGGGGGGCAGTGGACAGGAGGGGGGGGCAGTGGACAGGAGGGGGGGGCAGTGGACAGGAGGGGGGGGCAGTGGACAGGAGGGGGGGGCAGTGGACAGGAGGGGGGGGGCAGTGGACAGGAGGGGGGGGGCAGTGGACAGGAAGGGGGGGGCAGTGGACAGGAGGGGGGACAGGAGGGGGGACAGGAGGGGGGACGCAGTGGACAGGAGGG
>NC_134504.1:10251416-10371416 GCF_040206685.1 Ascaphus truei
CACACACACACACACACACACACACCTCTCTCTCCCCTCTCCAAATCACCTTTTCCCCCTCCCCAGCGGCATCACCTTTTCCCCCTCCCCAGCGGCATCACCTCTTCCCCCTCCCCAGCGGCATCACCTCTTCCCCCTCCCCAGCGGCATCACCTCTTCCCCCTCCCCAGCGGCATCACCTCTTCCCCCTCCCCAGCGGCATCACCTCTTCCCCCTCCCCAGCGGCATCACCTCTTCCCCCTCCCCAGCGGCATCACCTCTTCCCCCTCCCCAGCGGCATCACCTCTCCCCGCTCCAAATCACCTCTCCCCGCTCCAAATCACCTCTCCCCGCTCCAAATCACCTCTCCCCGCTCCAAATCACCTCTCCCCGCTCCAAATCACCTCTCCCCGCTCCAAATCACCTCTCCCAGCTCCAAATCACCTCGCTTCCCGCAGCTGCCACGCGGCGCGTAAGATGGCGGACCCCCTTCCTCCCTCGCGGCGCCGAGTCAGACGGTGGCGGCGCCCGGAAGTACAGGTAGGTGTCGCTCCCCACCTCCGGCGCCAAACGGAACTGAGAAAGGGCGCATCAACTGAGGTGTGTGTGTGTGTGTGTGTGTGTGTGTGTGTGTGTGTGTGTGTGTGTGTGTCACTGTCCACTGCCCCCCCCTCCTATCCACTGCCCCCCCCTCCTGTCCACTGCCCCCCCCTCCTGTCCACTGCGTCCCCCTCCTGTCCACTGCGTCCCCCCTCCTGTCCCCCCTCCTGTCCACTGCCCCCCCTCCTGTCCACTGCCCCCCCTCCTGTCCACTGCCCCCCCCTCCTGTCCACTGCCCCCCCCTCCTGTCCACTGCCCCCCCCTCCTGTCCACTGCCCCCCCTCCTGTCCACTGCCCCCCCTCCTGTCCACTGCCCCCCCCTCCTGTCCACTGCCCCCTCCTCCTGTCCACTGCCCCCTCCCTCCTGTCCACTGCCCCCCCCCTCCTGTCCACTGCCCCCCCCCTCCTGTCCACTGCCCCCCCCTCCTGTCCACTGCCCCCCCCTCCTGTCCACTGCCCCCCCCCTCCTGTCCACTGCCCCCCCTCCTGTCCACTGCCCCCCCCTCCTGTCCACTGCCCCCCCCTCCTGTCCACTGCCCCCCCCCCTCCTGTCCACTGCCCCCCCCTCCTGTCCACTGCCCCCCCCCCTCCTGTCCACTGCCCCCCCCCCTCCTGTCCACTGCCCCCCCCCCCTCCTGTCCACTGCCCCCCCCCCCCCTCCTGTCCACTGCCCCCCCCCTCCTGTCCACTGCCCCCCCCCTCCTGTCCACTGCCCCCCCCCCTCCTGTCCACTGCCCCCCCCCTCCTGTCCACTGCCCCCCCCCCTCCTGTCCACTGCCCCCCCCCTCCTGTCCACTGCCCCCCCCCTCCTGTCCACTGCCCCCCCCCTCCTGTCCACTGCCCCCCCCCCTCCTGTCCACTGCCCCCCCCCTCCTGTCCACTGCCCCCCCCCTCCTGTCCACTGCCCCCCCCTCCTGTCCACTGCCCCCCCCTCCTGTCCACTGCCCCCCCCCTCCTGTCCACTGCCCCCCCCCCTCCTGTCCACTGCCCCCCCCCCTCCTGTCCACTGCAGGAAATGCAGGGGGAGGAATCCATGCCTTTGAGGCGCCCCCCCCCTCCCTTTGATGCCCCCCCCCCTCCCTTTGACGCCCCCCCCTCCCTTTGACGCCCCCCCCCCCTCCCTTTGACGCCCCCCCCCCTCCCTTTGACGCCCCCCCCTCTCCCTTTGACGCCCCCCCCTCCCTTTGACGCCCCCCCCTGCCTTTGACGCCCCCCCCTGCCTTTGACGCCCCGCGCGCACACACTGACTGACTGCCGCACGCACGCACACACTGACTGACGCGCACACAAAGCCTGACTGACGCACGCACACACTGACTGAGGCACACACTGACTGTGTGTGCGTCAGTCAGTCTGTGTGTGTTTGTGTTTCTGCCTCAGACTCACTGACGCGCGAGCAAACACACAGTGACTGACGCACACACGCTACATGAAGCTGTAAAGGAGGGAGGGAGGGGGGGGACTGGATTGATGTGAATGGGGGACAAACAGAGAGAGGGGGGAGGAGAGAGAGGAACGGGAACATTACATCCCGGGCAAAGCCGGGTCTCTCAGCTAGTTATATATACTTATCGCGTTGATTTTGGTAAAAATGTATCCATTACCCAAGTGAGACCCCTTAATAATGTCCCTGGAATTAGTCGCCTTTGATCCTAGGAGGGATTTCCCCCTATAGGTCTCGTTATCAGATGTCAATTCAAAAGAATAGCAACACAATATACTGCGAATACAAATATAGTATATGTATCTGCCGCCTAAATATAACAGGTGGAACGCGACGACAGACACGTCTTTTTTTCAACCTTAGCAACTATGTAATAAGTGGAATTGTCCTTTGCACAACATACTTGCAACTTTATAACCTATAAGGATGAGTGAGGATAGGTGGGTGTCTGGGGAGGATTATTGCTGTTGATAACGCTTCCCCTTTTCTGAAATGGCTAAATTCCCCATAAATTGTAATGAGAATTCTGACTAATGTAGCCATGGATTTAAATCCTGCCGTGTGTTAGAGAGTGAGCCGGCAGCCATCGCAGGGCACATGGTGCCGAGCGGGAGCCTGTGCTTGTATCCGCAGAGGATCTCATTGTGAAAACTCTATTATCTCCTGCCGTTACTCAGGCAAGGGGGAGAGATGCACGGGTTTCTGGGTGTTCATTAAGCTCCTTCAGGGGATGCAGCTCTGCTCACTGCTAATTAGGCCTCTTCCATTGGATTTTCATGTCATAGCAACACAGAATTGTATGGCAGATAAAAAGCACGTGGCTCACCCAGTCTGCCCATTTTCCTGTCTGATCCCTGGCTTTCTTTCATATAACCTTATGTCTATCCGCAAGCATGTTTTAATTTCCTTACCTAATCTGCTGGGAGGGTGTTCCATGAATCCACTACTCTTTCAATGAGGTACTGCCATACATTTCTCCTCACCCCGGACGCCCTCCAGCGTCGGATAATGACCTCTCGTTCTAGCACTCCTCTTTCTCTGAAATATGCTTCCCCCTACACTTTGTTGAAACCCTTTATGTATTTGAAAGTTTTGATCAATGTGCAGTGCAAGTGGTGTGATGCAGAGGCCTGGAGGGGAGAGGCGAACATTTCCAGTAACCATGACACAAACACCGTCCCACCTGTACACCTCTACCCAACCACCCACCTCTACCCAACTACCCACCTCTACACCCACACCCACAGCCACCTACACACTCACCCACATACCTCTACCCACCCTCCCACCTCTACACCCACACACCTCTACACAACCACCCACCCTCCCACCTCTACACCTCTACCCAACCACCCACCCTCCCACCTGTACACCTCTACTCAACCTCCCACCTCCACACCCAACCTCCCACCTCTACCCAACCACCCACCTCCATACCCCTCTACCCACCTCTACACCCACAGCCACCCACACACCTCTACACAACCACCCACACCTAACCACCCACCCTCCCACCTCTACACCTCTACCTAACCACCCACCTCTACACCTACCCACACCTAAGCACCCACCTCTACACCCACACCCACACCCACACATACAGCCACCTACACACTAGCACACCTCTACCCAACCACCCACCTCTACCCAACCACCCACCTCTACCCCCACACTCACCCACATACCTCTACCCACCCTCCCACCTCTACACCCACAGCCACCTACTCACTCACCCACACACCTCCACAAAACCACCCACACCTAACCACCCACCACCTCTACCCAACCACCCACCTCTACACCCACACCCACACATATAGCCACATTTTCTAGAAGGACATGATAGGACTGGAATTTAAATACTATATGTGGCGTTAAAAGAAAGGGGGGGAAAAAAGAAGTAAATACATTTATTACAAATACAAATTCTTATTTGAGTAAGCAGATATTGTTGGTGACCGAGATAAAAAACTAAATCCATCGCCGAGATTGGATTCCGAAATGAAAATAAACACTACACATCTAAATCACTAAATCTAAACAATGAGAACCTTGTGTGACAAAGGCCAATGGTGGAACGGTACTTTTACTTGTGTATTCTTATTTTTGATGTTGATCATAAGACCCGTTGTGTCTTCTCCAGGTTCATTGGCCGTGTCGGTGGCTGACATGACCGCTCCGGTTGTAGGATCCTCCGGTGGGGTCTATGCCCTGGTTTCTGCTCATCTGGCCAACATAGTCATGGTGAGTGTTCAATCCGACTTTCAGCCCTTCCAACAACGGCAAATGGTTTGTAACACAGAAGCATAGACTGTGACGGCGGATCAGAACCAGTCTGCCTACCTGCTGTAAATCCTCAGGCCCGATTTGATCCCTGACTTTCTTCCATATTTAGGCTAAGCTTATGTCCATTCCAAGCGTGTTCGAATTCCCTATTGTATTAGCCCTTACCACCTCTGCTGGAAAGTTATTCCATGAGTCTAGCACCCTTTCCGTGAAGCAGTACTTCCCATGAGACTCCCACCCTCCAGTGCAGAGAACGACCTCTTGGTCTAGCACTCCTCTTTCCCTGTAATATGCTTCCCCCTCCTCTACCTTGTTAAAACCCTTTATATATTTGAAACATGTATCTCAAAGGAAATACTGACACGTCTGTTTCACACACATCACACCACTTTGTAGCAGGATAGTTGAGCGATTACAGTATATTCTTCACGAGCCGGGATACCGTTTATTGAGAAAACGTGGAACTTGAGATTTTTTTTTTTACAAGACTTCCACGCCAGATGGTCTAAATGTGATGTGCAGCGAATGAGTATGTTTCTTGCATGTAATTTGTCCCGTGCGCATACAGTGTATACACTACCGACACACTTTATTGAAGTGTGGTCGGTACCGCAAGCCGGGAAATCTCCCGGCTTGCTAGTGGCCGCCCCTCGGCGTGCCGCGCGTCATAGACGCGCGGTCACGCGTCATCGGGAGCGTGCGCCCCCTGCACGCGTGTCCAGGGGCTCCCCGAGGGAGCCCTGGTGTCCCGCGATCGCGGGACAGCGGCAGGGGGTTCCGGGGGACCCGGCGGACCCGGCAGCGGTAGGGAGAGCGCCCCGATCGGAGGGCGCTCTTCCGCTGCTTCGGCGTGCGCCCGTCACACTCGGGCGCGCGCCAGGCTACTGCTGCGGCACAGAACGGGCAAATGCTCGAATAAACTGTGCCGCAGCAGTATGTGTGCGGTGTGACACAATATTTAACATGCCATCATCGGACACCAGTTAATGCAGTGGGGCCAATCTTCTCGGCGTTCCGCTGATGCGGCGGTTTTTAGAAGTAAATGTTTCCTGGCTTTACCCATGTATTTGCCATGTAGCCCAACCTATCCACGCGCGCATGCACCCCCTCTCCTCCCAATCCCTTCTTGGGGTGCTTCCGGAATGCTGCATTCTGGGACGGAGTAGGAGGGAGGAGTGACGGGATGTCGCAGGTGAATGTAGCTTTTGTGCGCTCTGCACGCAGAAAAAGGGCTATGTTCCGCTTCAAAGCGATTTGCGCTTTTTGGCGGGGGTCTGGAAGCTAATCCGCCGTATGTGTGGGGCCTTACTGTACAATGAATGTTATGGTTTCATTTCAATGCAATAGTATTACACAATGCAATGCACAATATATTTTTTATGTATCATTTATTTCAATGAACATCAACACACTGTGAAATAGAATATAAATCACGGGATCATCCATAAGATAGAATGAATTCTATCATGTGAAATGGCTAGAGAGAAATGACCCGCCGGCTGTGTATGTCGACGAGACGCGGCCTCGTTCCCATAAGAGGACTTTGTAAACATGGCGGCACGACCTCCAGTCCATGTCACTGTCTTTCCATCCATCCCCGCCCTACTGCTCCTCCATCCATCCCCGCCATACTGCTCCTCCATCCATCCCCGTCATACTGCTCCTCCATCCATCCCCGCCATACTGCTCCTCCATCCATCCCCACCATACTGCTCCTCCATCCATCCCCGCCATACTGCTCCTCCATCCATCCCCGCCATACTGCTCATCCATCCATCCCCGCCATACTGCTCATCCATCCATCCCCGTCATACTGCTCCTCCATCCATCCCTGCCCTACTGCTCCTCCATCCATCCCGCCCTACTGCTCCTCCATCCATCCCCGCCATACTGCTCCTCCATCCATCCCCGCCATACTGCTCCTCCATCCATCCCCGCCATACTGCTCCTCCATCCATCCCCACCATACTGCTCCTCCATCCATCCCCGCCATACTGCTCCTCCATCCATCCCCGCCATACTGCTCATCCATCCATCCCCGCCATACTGCTCATCCATCCATCCCCGTCATACTGCTCCTCCATCCATCCCTGCCCTACTGCTCCTCCATCCATCCCGCCCTACTGCTCCTCCATCCATCCCCGCCAAACGGCTCCTCCATCCATCTCCGCCATACTGCTCCTCCATCCATCCCCACCATACTGCTCCTCCATCCACCCCCGCCACCTGCTCCTCCATCCACCCCCGCCATCTGCTCCTCCATCCATCCCCGCCATACGGCTCCTCCATCCATCCCCGCCCTACGGCTCCTCCATCCATGCCCGCCATACTGCTCCTCCATCCCCGCCCTACTGCTCCTCCATCCATCCCCACTATACTGCTCCTCCATCCATCCCCGCCCTACTGCTCCTCCATTCATCCCCGCCCTACTGCTGCTGCATCCATCCCCGCCATACTGCTCCTCCATCCATCCCCGCCCTACTGCTCCTCCATCCATCCCCGCCATACTGCTCCTCCATCCATCCCCGCCATATTGCTCCTCCATCCATCCCCGCCATACTGCTCCTCCATCCATCCCCACCATACTGCTCCTCAATCCATCCCCGCCATACTGCTCCTCCATCCATCCCCGCCATACTGCTCATCCATCCATCCCCGCCATACTGCTCCTCCATCCATCCCCGTCATACTGCTCCTCCATCCATCCCTGCCCTACTGCTCCTCCATCCATCCCCGCCCTACTGCTCCTCCATCGATCCCCGCCAAACGGCTCCTCCATCCATCTCCGCCATACTGCTCCTCCATCCATCCCCACCATACTGCTCCTCCATCCACCCCCGCCATCTGCTCCTCCATCCACCCCCGCCACCTGCTCCTCCATCCATCCCCGCCATACGGCTCCTCCATCCATCCCCGCCATACTGCTCCTCCATCCATCCCCGTCATACTGCTCCTCCATCCATCCCTGCCCTACTGCTCCTCCATCCATCCCCGCCCTACTGCTCCTCCATCCATCCCCGCCAAACGGCTCCTCCATCCATCTCCGCCATACTGCTCCTCCATCCATCCCCACCATACTGCTCCTCCATCCACCCCCGCCATCTGCTCCTCCATCCATCCCTGCCCTACTGCTCCTCCATCCATCCCCGCCCTACTGCTCCTCCATCCATCCCCGCCAAACGGCTCCTCCATCCATCTCCGCCATACTGCTCCTCCATCCATCCCCACCATACTGCTCCTCCATCCACCCCCGCCATCTGCTCCTCCATCCATCCCCGCCCTACTGCTCCTACACACATCTTCAAATCGAGTTTAAAGGGACAGCCCCTCCCGGGAAGACCGTGAGCTAAGACCAGTGACACGGCAATGGGGGGGAAATGGCACCTTAAAATAAACACACATTTTTGAACATTTTTCAACGTTTGTCATGGAAATGTTTGTACACATTTTTTTTTTTAAATGTCTTTTTGGTGATAAGACCGTTTGCCCATCCTCAACGCCACAGATACATTGTTAGTGTCGCTCTGTTCTTTGTTTGTAAAGTAATTATGAAGCCGTTATTAGTTAAACAGATGTAGCAACAAACACAGTTACTTTTAAGGCTAATTAAATCTCTCTTAAGGAAGGGGCTTATATTACATACCCACAGAGACGGCCAACAAAATTCCATTTTGGAAGTTAATGGTGAATTTCAGACGGGAAATGTGCAGCGTTTCTGTAGTTTCAACTAAAACCACTATTTTTTTACTTATGTTGAAGTTACTACTTAATATAAAGGTGAATGGGAGCGTCCGCTGTCTGCCTGACATGAACACCTCACTATGAGAGAGAAGTTTTGCGTTACTATCAAGCAATTCAATACCAACGCCCCCCTGACTTTTCCTGCTCTTTTCCTTCACAGAACTGGTCCGGGATGAAGTGCCAATTCAAGTTGCTGCGCATGGGTTTTGCCTTGATTTGTAGTGAGTATGACAATGGTGTATGTAAGTGGACTTCTAGGCATGCCACGCAGAGCAGTGTGTAAGCATTTGGGACAAGCCGCGGCCGGTTTGTAGCCGCCTGGACAGTTTACCGCCGCAGGTAATCGTTACTTTAAGGCCAGGTCCATAGTAGGCGCGTGGACGCTCGCGATCGCGCATGACGTCACTCGCGCCTGTACATGAATAGATCTGTGGCCTGGTGGGTGTGGCAAGGGCGTGCCTGTGACGTCACATGAGCGGTTCGCCCTCATTGGCTGAACCACGCATGTGACCCGGCCGTCACGCCGTCAAATTTTCTGCAGCGCCCCCTCTCGCGCACGCGCACAGTATAGCCGTGCACGTTAACATTATGCATTTTGTTTTCGGCGCGAGCTACGTCGCTCCTACTACGGCCGCAGCCGAAGGCTTAAAACCTTAACCCCTAAGAAACATAGCACCTACCCTCAAGGGCGAAACGGCCGCTGCCAACTGTCCCTTTTGGCTGAATGGCCGCGGCTAGATGTCAACACCCCTGAGCCGTTAACAGCTCCGCACTTGTCCTGCGCTTTACGCAATAAAACAATGGCCTGTAAAGTGATGGTGAAAGTCCCATTAGAAAGTAGTTGGTAGCGGGGCTGCAGTGATGGACAGCAATCATCTCTAACGAGGGAACGGTGTTTGTACATACAGTACATGTCCATGCCACAAGCACCGGAAGGGGAGGAAAGCATATCCACGTGGCGAGTATCACCGAGCGCCATCGCCCTTCAACTATTGATGACGCAACATTATTGGGTTATAATCCACATCTCGTGCGCCGCCCTTTAACTGCTGATAATGCGACATTACGTGGCACAGAATGCACTGGCAACGCACCGACGTCAAGGCGGTTTTTGTCTTCCAGCAGCCATAGAAGGAAACGGGTTTTAAAGGGCTCCTTTCCTGAATATTCTTATCATTTATCCGTGAAGCACCAACTTATACCGCAGCGCAGTACAAAGATGTGCTCATTACATATAGACTGCTACATACAGATACAAAATTGGGGCGAGCAGGGCCTGCCTTACCTATTAGAAAGGAATTTGTAGGCTTGTTGTTTGATATCGATATTAACGAGGAGGACAGGCAATAAAGCTCCATGCAAACATCTTTATTTTAGTATTTGGGCACGGTCAGTAGGAAGGGTGCGCATGTTAAAACTGGATACACGCAGTGTAACGGGTGCGTGTATTATAACTGGGTTCACGGGTTATAATTGGGTGCCCCCTATTATACCAAGGGACACATGTAACAAAATGCAGTTATTACAGGGTGCACATATTACGGGGTGACTGTAAAATACCGTGGTACATATAAAGTAATGCACTTATTACTCCGGGATTTGGTTATTATTATTACGGGCTGCACATATAGTAATGAGCGTGCATATTATAATGGAGTGGTGCATGTTGTAACAAGGTGCACACAGTGTACAGGAGTGTAACAAGGGGCACACACACACACTGTTACCTCTCTAGACATAGTGACCTGACCGGCTTGGGGGGCCGCAGAATTTCCCCTGAGCAGGGCTGGTCTGGGCAGCTTCCTCCATCCTGATTGGCTGATGTGGGGTAATGCAGCCAATCAGGAGGAGGTGTCAGGAGCCTGGGGGTGAGGCCAAGGAGAGGAGGAAACAGCATGGAGCTGTGCGTGGCGTCGCACCTTTCACCGTTGCGTACAGTATTTTTGGAGAAGCCACATGGCAGCCCTACACGTGATTTTAAGGCCCGTTAAATTGGTCCCCTGCAGACATCATTAATTTCAGGCTCGTGCGCTCTTGCAATACGCGACAGAAAATGCAGCCACGCCGGAGAGATGATGTAATTATCAGCCTGACGCGGCCAAGCAGGCCCTGTAATGTTTTCCCTTGCCGGCGGGGTGTGTGTGCGAGATTCGCGCTCCTCTTGGCAGGCAGCTTGTGAAAAACACCTTCCACGTGTCTAATCTCATGCGCTCCAGCACGGGAGACAAACACGAGTTTCCAAACAGCTTGCCTGCCAGAGATGAATCAGGCGTCGTTATCGTGAGTAGCTACAGCAACCCCATGCCAACTCCAGTCCTCAAGGGCCACCACCAGGTTTTAAGGATATCCCTGCTTCAGCACAGGTGGCTCAATCAGTGATTGAGCCACCTGTGCTGAAGCAGGGATATCCTTAAAACCTGACCTGTTGGTGGCCCTTGAGGACTGGAGTTGGCCACTGCTGAGCTACAGTATATTGATGTGAGGAAACAGGGTTGCAGGTCATAACACATTAAATGCAGCAACTCTGCTCCCCGTAACTAACGCCTGTGTTTCCAGCTTTGGACCCCGGCGGGGTCCTCCAGAGCTGAACTGCGCTGCTAGTCCCGGAGATTCTTACAAGTAAAGTTACCGGTGTTACTTCCTGGTTTTTATAAGGGGATTTAAACGGCTGACCAATAGGAAGTTGCCACCGATGATGTTGCAGCTTCCTATTGGCTAGAAATGTGGCAGCTATTTGGTTTCCTGAGGGGGGGAGGTGCAGGGGGCAGATTCAATGTATGTGTCCAGTATTACCTGTCTCTGGACATGTATGTGTATACCGGTATTACCTCTCTGGGCGTGTATGTGTATACCGGTATTACCTCTCTGGGCGTGTATGTGTATACCGGTATTACCTCTCTGGGCGTGTATGTGTATACCGGTATTACCTCTCTGGGCGTGTATGTGTATACCGGTATTACCTCTCTGGGCGTGTATACCGGTATTACCTCTCTGGGCGTGTATGTGTATACCGGTATTACCTGTCTCTGGACGTGTATGTGTATACCGGTATTACCTCTCTGGGCGTGTATGTGTATACCGGTATTACCTCTCTGGGCGTGTATACCGGTATTACCTCTCTGGGCGTGTATGTGTATACCGGGATTACCTCTCTGGGAGTGTATGTGTATACCGGTATTACCTCTCTGGGCGTGTATGTGTATACCGGTATTACCTCTCTGGGCGTGTATGTGTATACCGGTATTACCTCTCTGGGCGTGTATGTGTATACCGGTATTACCTCTCTGGGCGTGTATGTGTATACCGGTATTACCTCTCTGGGCGTATATGTGTACAGCGGTATTACCTCTCTGGGCGTGTATGTGTATACCGGTATTACCTCTTTGGGAGTGTATGTGTATACCGGTATTACCTCTCTGGGCGTGTATGTGTATACCGGTATTACCTCTCTGGGCGTGTATGTGTATACCGGTATTACCTCTCTGGGCGTGTATGTGTATACCGGTATTACCTCTCTGGGCATGTATGTGTATACCGGTATTATCTCTCTGGGCGTGTATGTGTATACACCAGCATTACCTCTCTGGACATAGTGACCTGACCTGCTTGAGGGGGCCAGCGGGATTTCCCTGAGCGGGGAGAGAGCAGGGCTGCTGCTAGGGGGCTGGGCAGCTTCCTCTGTCCTGAGTGGCTGCTGCTGGGTAATGCAGGCAATCAGGAGGAGGTGGCAGAAGCCTGGGGGTGTGGCCAAGGAGAGGAGGAAACAGCATGGAGCGGAGATTGGTGAGAGGTGCACGTGTGTGTGTGTGTGTCAAGCGCGTCGCACCTTTCACCATTTTGTCCGGTATTTTTGGAGAAGCCGCCTGGCCACCCTTAGGCCCGGGCCATAGAAGGGTGAGGCGATCCGAGCCGCGCTGACGCTGAGGCTCGCCTGCTGAAATCTGGGCGATTTCATGCCCATACAGGCGAGCCAGCGGGCGCGATCGGAGCCGGGGGGAGGTGGTTGGAGGCGCGGTAGTGACGTCACTGGGCCAATCGCCCGCGACGCACAGACGTCGACGTCACGGCGGTGCTGTGATTGGAGGTTTTCAGACCGGGAGAGAGTAGAAGTGACCGGGCGAGAGTAGAAGTGACCGGGCGAGAGTAGAAGTGACCGGGCGAGAGTAAATATGTTACCTCCAGAGTCAAAACCAAGCTTGGAAGATTCTTCCCCGTGCCTCCTATCTTCACGGTGGGGAGTGTCTCCTACTCCCTGCGGTACACCGTCTTGGGTCCAACTTGCCAGCGTTCAGGCGAAGGGGAGATACAGGGGATCGGTATAGTCTCTGCGCGTCGCTCCAATCAGGGAAGTAGCGCAGCAAAAACACAAGAGATTGGCGGGACTGCGGAAAAACCATCGGAAACTCGCCGGATTGTTGAAAAAAATAAAATAAGATTTATTACTTACATGCTAAAAAAACACAAAACAAAAAAGTACAAACAAAACAGAAATTTCCCACCAATCTCTGGTGTTTTTGCCCCATTTAACCCATAGATGACAATGTCCTTTTGTTCACTTGTGTTGTAGGCGGGACTGCCCCTTTAAAGGATCACTGTAGTATACTGTTATACCTTGCCTGCCCCCTGCTGGTTGTTTCAATAAAACTGCAGGCAGAACAATCCAGGGGACAATATATACAATTTCCTGTTAGTAATGCAAAGAAATAGAGCTGCCCTAGTCACTGCATATAAACCACATACAGAATCTAGTAAAGGTACAAGACTAAATGCAGGTTATAGGCTTCGTGGTTCTGATGGACTTTTTCAAACATAGCGATATATCGTCAATAAACTTTTTTAATATGGCCACAATATGTAGCTCAACTGAGTGATCAATTTACAATGGAAGTAGGCAGTAATAAGAACACATACCGTTATTTTGGTTTGCGATCTGTTGCTGGCCGATCTTTCGGGAGAGGACGTTGCGATTTTCTAAAGATGACCCCGTGGACAGGTTTGTAGTTTAAAAATAAGGAGCCTATTTTAGGGTCTTCGGGGGTCTGCGGCACGCCCGTCGGTTCCGAGGGACCGCCTGGGTTCCTATGACGTTAACAAAATGTCAAAATCATCAACTCTTTCTCCAGCACTGGGAAGATGTCTTCACAGTATATGGAATAAGGGCCTTAGAGCCCAGATAATTAGGTACGTGACCGGTAACCTCACCCCAGCCCTTGAAATCTGCAAAGAAACCATTCAAGTCAATGGTATTTAATACCGGTTCGGGGTGCGATTTGCTGCATTGCGGCTCAGTGAATACCGGGCAATGTGTCTCAACACTTCGTGTGTCCCATGTCTCACCACTCTGTGTTCCACCACTCCATGGGTCCCACATCTCACCATTCCATGTGTCCCACATCTCACCACTCCATGGGTCCCACATCTCACCATTCCATGTGTCCCACATCTCACCAGCCCATGGGTCCCACATCTCACCAGCCCATGGGTCCCACATCTCACCAGCCCATGGGTCCCACATCTCACCACCCCATTGGGTCCCACATCTCACCACTCCATGGGTCCCACATCTCACCATTCCATGTGTCCCACATCTCACCACCCCATGTGTCCCACGTCTCGCCACCCCATGTGTCCCACAAATCCCTGTGTCTCACCACTCCATGGGTCCCACATCTCACCACTCCATGGGTCCCACATCTCACCACCCCATGGGTCCCACATCTCACCACCCCATGGGTCCCACATCTCACCACCCCATGGGTCCCACATCTCACCACCCCATGGGTCCCACATCTCACCACTCCATGGGTCCCACGTCTCGCCACCCCATGTGTCCCACAAATCCCTGTGTCACACCACTCCATGGGTCCCACATCTCACCACTCCATGGGTCCCACATCTCACCACCCCATGGGTCCCACATCTCACCACCCCATGGGTCCCACATCTCACCACCCCATAGGTCCCACATCTCACCACCCCATGGGTCCCACATCTCACCACCCCATGTGTCCCACATCTCACCACCCCATGTGTCCCACATCTCACCACCCCATGTGTCCCACAAATCCCTGTGTCTCACCACTCCATGTGCAGCTACACTTTGTGGGGTTATTCATTAAACTGCAAGGAAAATCCTATTGAAGTCTGTGAGTTTTCCGTGCGCGTTCCCCCAATCGGCACCGTTGCAGCTTCAGGAAAGACCCCCTCCCCCCACATATTGTCTTGGATGTGCCTTCTGTAACATTATCTGTGGGAATGTACGCATGTGTATCACCAAACTGGAAAACAAATATACTATACTATGAAGGGCATTCGGGCCCCTTGTGTTAGTTTGACTATCCCAGAAGGACACCTTCTTCCTCCTAACCCTGTTCTCGATTTTGTTCCAGTGAGTCTCGAATTCGGAAGAGCCGTCTGGCTGAGGTTCTACCCGTCCGCCTACCCTCCTTGCCCTCACCCCAGTTTCGTGGCTCACCTGGGCGGGGTGCTGGTCGGCGTCACGTTGGGCGCGGTGATCCTTCGGAACTATGAGCAGAGACTCCAGGACCAGTCACTCTGGTGGATCTTCCTTTGCATCTACGTTTCCTTTCTGACGTTCGCGATCTTGTGGAACGTTTTTGCCTTCAGTCTTTTGGACCTGAGGTTACCGCCGTCTCCCTAGCGGCTCGACACAAGAGTGGCGGATTGTCGTGTCTTCACTAAATCCTTCTAGCATATACCACATGCTTGCAGTCATCCAACAACTTGGAGGTGCGAATTCCAGCCTATTGATACCGGATTGCACCCTTGGGCTCTTATCCAATATTCTGAGAAGCGGCTTCCCAGCGCTGGAGAAGAGATCTGCGCCATTCAAATAAATGGGACCACAATCTTCTCCAGCAGAGGGAAGTGGCTCTACAGGATATTGCCCAAGACTCACATTTGCGAAGCAGTGCCAATCCAAAATCTGGGCCGTAGGCTAAACCAGTCACTTGAATGGGCCGTAGGGGGCTTTATGGCTTAGCAACGTTTAGTGAATATAGCTCTACGTCTACTCTGAAAAGAATAGCTTTGCTGAAGATAGCTAGAGGGTGCGTCCACTTGGCTGAGTGAAAATACACACACACACACACACACACGACATCTGACCAGGATTCTTGTGACGTGTCCGCAGCTCGCGTACGTCTATGCTGAACCATCGGGCTGATGATCTATTAAACAAATCTCTCGAAGTAGAATGTGGAACGTAAAAAGCCGGGGCCCACATACAATGACCAGTGCTATTCTGTAAGAGGCCTCCTGGCACCAGAATATGGCCACTTCTAAGGAATGGGTCTTCCGGGCTTGTGGGATAACACTGCTTAGTAAATATGGCTTTTTGTGCCTATGAGGACATCTAGTAGCACCCCAGGGACACTATTTCCTAACCCTAGTGGTTGGGATTTACAATGAGCCATACAGTAGGGCAGAGGTGCTTAACTCCAGTCCACTGATTGAGCCACCTGTGCTGAAGCTGGGATATCCTTAACACCTGACCTGTTGGGGGGTGGCCTTGAGGACTGGAGTTGAGCCCCCCCCCCCTGCAGTAGAGCTCATTTTGGAAAAGCATCACCAGCATTGGGCTCTACCTCCTCTTCTAGGTGGGACTGCCCCTTTATCCGTAAGGGTTTCGGTCGTCTACCCTATAACCACTTTTGGGTTGTAACATCCCAGTCTGATTTTTTTTTCCAGCGCGCTCAACTTGCCCGCAACGCAACCCCCCCCCCCCCCCCCCGCGCGCTTGCGAAATAGCAAGGACACCCCGCGCTCATGCTTGGAGAGCTGGTGACTTCAGCACTCTCTAGCATGAGCGCGGTCAGCGCCAGCGGGGCCGCAGCCTTACAGGGCAGGAACAAATGAAAAACAAGTATATTGTACTTGTATACAAGAACCTTCCCGGGTTGTGCCGGGGCCTGGAAAGTGCGCACACAGAAAAGGTAGCATTACTGCTGCTTGCGGTGCACACAGCTCCCAATCAGACCATGTGATGCTGATGCAGAACAGGAATCCTCCAGGCTCTGGTTGTATAACTCGCATATCCCCAGTGAAGTGATTGCAGAATGGTGCTACGGAGGGGTTAGAGTGATGCTACAGGGGTACCCGTTAGAGTATCGCTACTTTTTAATATACAAACCTACTCACTTTTTTCTTTTTTTGTACTTAAAATTACATTTATATTTAAACACCAAACTAAAAAAAAGGTGCATTCCCCACGTAGCCGGCCCAAAAAACCCAACCCTTTTGTGCATAATCTAACGATATCATTTGCTTCCGTAAATTGATCTAACCGTGCTAAAAGCAAACATTTGCCTTTTTTTTTTTTTTTTAAACAGGAAATTAATTATAAATAGCGTTTCTTAAGGGCCTCGGAATGGAGGAGCGCGGGTCAATCAAGTGTTTTTGTTACCCGTATCATACCCCACAGAGCAATGGGCCCTTTGACATTGAAAGGGTTACACATTCAGCTCTCTTTGGCTGCGCCTCCATATCCGCGCGACACGAACAAAAGGCCGTACCTCTATGAGGCCGACCGTAGAGCGGGCGATGTTAAAGCCGACAAAATATTTTGTGCTCGGCGTGCGACGGCCGGGTCACGCGAGCGGTTTAGCCAATGAGGGCGAACCGCTCACGTGACGTCACGGCCACGCCTCCCCGTCCCACATTCCCAAAGGCCACGGAACGCTCAAACTACAGGCCCGCGCGTGACGCTATGCGCTCTGTCGCAAGCACCAACTATATCCAAGGCCTTATACTAAATACGACCGAGGGGCATATTGTCCAAGCTCAGAGTTGCCGATCTCTGCGATCGGACACGTAAAAGTTGCGTTGGCTTCCACGTGGCGGTGTCGGACCGCGCAGATCCGCCAACATGGAGAATATACTTTGAAGAGTATGTTGATGGAAATACAGCAATATTGCAGACCTACCTCTACGCCACCTTACAGATTATAGCCCAGTCTTACAAACTCTCTGCCTTCCACGTAATCAGAGTTAGGACACAGGTACTGGGTTGAACTCTAATGAGGACACGTCGTCAGGTTGGTACATACCGAATTCTTTAGTATGGCCAAGAGGCGGATTCACTGGCGTCGGCTATTCCGATGTTACATATACTTAAAGATACTGTGTTTCCACGAGGCAATCTCGCCTATGATTTTTGTTGTGGTTGTGATATATAAATCCACCTGTTGACCACACCAAACCGCGGGAACATTTAGTTCCGTCTACAACTTGTGTCCAGCAATGAGCGACAAGTTATCTTAACAGTGTATACTGTACTAAACAAGTACTCACCGGGCCCTGAAGTCCAGATAACCAACCGGAACCAGTCACGTCCCGTAGAGACGGAAACTCTTACCAACTTAAAGAAAAACACATTTTAATTCCCCCACCCCCAAAGTGTGTCATGTATTAGTATCAATTTTAAAAATACATCTAATGTGCAAACCTTACTAACCCTATTATGTAACAAGACAAAAGGCTTTAGTGTTACATATAACGACATGTTATATAGTTAAATACTTATCAGCAGTGTTCGACAAATCCATTCACCTACAGGCCCGTGGCAACTGGATTTTACCCCGTGGTGACCTCCTCATGGCCGCCCAAGCAGGGCGGGATTGGGGGCGGGACTAGGTGGCGAGTAGATTTTTGGGTGATTTGTCAACCACTGCTTATCAGTATAATCTCATGAGCAAGGGTCATTATGTTCAAGTCTTTGGCCAGAGTATTTGAAGCCAACAACCACTTCCACGGTATGGCCCATCTGTAGGTCCTTACACTGCTGCCCCCCGCATAACGCTCACATGACCTCGCTAATGGGGGGAGAGCGGTCTTTAATAGACTGGTCATTCACAGGTGCTGAGCAAGAACTGCCACTAAAAAGGTGAGATGGGTGAGCTTGGAAACGGGGAGGGGTCACTAACCTGAGCCTATTATGTGTGACAGTCCTTCAGTGTCAGCGTTGTGACATTTGTCGAGTTATTCCCCCGTCTATGCGCCAAAGGTGGGGGGGCCGTAAATCCCGTAGGTGGATGGGTTTTTAATAAGGAACACACTGGGATATTAAGACGGTATAAAAAAAAAAACCAGGTATTGCTTCTTTACAACACTTGTTGGCTTCGTCGTGCGCTTCACAAGCAATTAGGTGCAACCGTAAACATACTTGTTGACCCATCACAAGACTGAGGGGGCTTATTCTACATCCGGCGCAGCAGCCGGTCATCAGTCAGAAACCCCAGTGTGGGGGCTATAGAATAAGGGCCTTCATTTTCCGCAACTGGTCCATGTAGAGGAGCGGCTTCCAAATCAGAAAGGAGTTAGCAGTAGAAAAAGGCACGCTATAAAGGCCCCTATTTACCAAGCAGGGTTATAAGACACCTTCTGGTGCTGGAAGACACCCCATGTCTATTTGGCCCTATATGTACTTGTTATGATGCCTTGAATTAAACAGTGTCTTGGTCTAAGGCTTGTTAGGGGGTAGAACATTGTATAATGATACCAAGGGGAAGATTCCCCAACCCCCAGTATGGGATATCCCACCGTCAACGGCCATTCACGTCAATGAGACAACTCGAGGGTAGGGAATCCTTGCATTTATATCACTACTGTATATATAGTTGACTCCACCACTGCTCCGTCTACTTAAGGGGGGATGGGGGGGGGGGAATGGAAACCCATCTTGAGACCATCGCAATGGATACAATGTGAATTGTGTGTGTTGTCTGCTCCCACTGTGATCCGTCACCCGATATTAACAAGACACTAAAGGGAGGTTGTGCTTGGGGTGTTGGCCAGTGAGAATTTTTTGGGGAAAAACACCACTAATGTTATTTTGCGTTTGATCAGCAAGTAGAAGCAGCTTGATCAGGCTAAAAAATATGCATCTTCATACTCTATACCAGGGGCGCCCAACCCCAGTCCCCAAGCCCCTCCAACAGGTCCGGTGTTCAGGCTATCCCTGCTTCAGCACAGGTGGTTCAATCAGAGGCTCAGTCTTTAACTGAGGTGTCCGTGCTGAAGCTGGGATATCCTGAAACCCTGACCTGTTTTGGGGGGTGAGGACTGCAGTTGAGCGCGCCTGTTCTATGCGATTTATAAATGTGTCGATTTGCAGGGGATTCCTGAGCGCGCGGAGGGACGATACGCGCTGTAATTTAGCTCCTTGCTTTGCAAAGGTTTGGTGGGCCCTCACCCGATTTTAAAATGCAGTATTTAAAATATATATATGTTTTACATCAATTGGTCTTAGGATGCCCCTATTTTAAAAGAAGAAACCCAGAGGCTCAAAGAATTAAGTGCAAAGTGTGCCGTGATTACCTACCTCTCATATACACTGTAAAGCTGCTGTGTGTTCATTTAATACCACCTAGGAACGAGGACATGTTTAGCATAGAAGTACTTGGCTGTTCAGTCCCATAAACCGATTACATGTATTGCGCGGGTGAACTGTAAAAAAAAGGGGCAAAGAGACACTATAGGAGTAGACCAACTATGAAATAAGTGATACACTTAAGGGGCATTAATCCAACACAGGAGAGGCCAACTCCAGTTCTCAAGGGCCACCACCAGGTTTTAAAGATATCCCTGCTTCAGCACAGGTGGCTCAATCAGTCCCAGCTTCAGCACAGGTGGCTCAATCAGTGGCTCCGTCTCTGACGGAGCCACTGATTGAGCCACCTGTGCTGAAGCAGCGATATCCTTAAAACCTGGCCTGTTGGTGGCCCCTGAGGACTGGAGTTGCTCACTCCTGATCTAGTAAAGTGACTCCAGTTCGGCTGTGCTGTATTGCAGTTTCAACTACGTACGCGCCACACCCTTCCGTGTAAATATCAATGACCACACAAGCCGTATCAACGGATCTTCAACTATTTTTGTACCGGTGTATAATTTTGTAAATATTTTGTTGTAATGGACTACAATTCTAACAAGACCTTCATTAAATATATTTTGGAGATATGTCGTGTCGGGCCTGTTTATGCAACGGACGGGCGGCGAAAGGGGTTACCCCTATATTTGACACGCTCAGGATCAAAACGTCCAACTCCAAACACAACGGAAAATACACAGTGTGATTTGTAGTGGCTTATTATGATGATTTTGGTTATTTTGGAGTTTTCAACTCCAATCCTGCAGAGATTTGACATTATCCGCGATAAAAAAGATCTGCCGTTTTATGCAGATTTTCTTTAGGCCAAAAAGGTTATTGCACGCTCAATATTCCTTAGGACAGCGGTGCGCAAACTGGGTTGGCGCGGCTCTCAGGGGGGGCCCCGAGACTTTTCTGTGGGGGGCGCGGCTGAGAGCGCGATGCCTCTGTAAACTTACCAGGCTCTGGTCACGCGTCAGCCAATCCGGCTTCAAATGACGCCCGTTGCCATGGAGACGTGACGTCACCACGTCATTTGACGCATCATTAGACGCAGGGGGGGCGTGACCGAGGACGGAGCAGGAAGGGGGGGGGGTGCAGGCGCGTGGAGTTTGCGCACCGCCGCCTTCGGAAACTACTGGATGATGTCACAATGCATCATGTGAATCAGGGTGAAAAGCACTGCGATTGAGCAGCCACCCCATCGGTTTAACATATAATGGGAAGACGATGGTTACAAAGACGCACCTCTGTGATCCATTTTAACATTTCCATAAACTAACTCACTCTAGTTTTATTTAAAAGGAATGTGGCAGATACACATTGCACTCCCTATGGGGGTCCCCAGAGCTGAAATGAATGGGGGTTCAAGCACCGGAGACCCCCCCCCCCGGCTTGGATTGCCACTTTAAGCAGTTTACCATTACGGTATTCATTCTGCACCCACGGACATTTCTATGACTCGACACGCAGTCACCAACTGCCCCCACTAAAATCGCTGGCTTTTCTTTAGAAGACAACACAGCCTTCTGTGCAACGAAGGCGAGCACTCTCCAACAAGCCTTTCATACAACACAACTTGCACTTTGTCTTCAAGCGTGTACAAATACAGAAAAACATTAGAAAAAGCCTGTGTGGGCAATAGAAAATAGGCTTCTTTGATACCCGTGGAAACACTTGTAGCATCCCCCTTACTTTGTGGATTTATTCCAAACACCCAGCTGATACACACGTTCATCTTCATAGAATGTAATTTTATTTAGTACGGGCGGTGAATACAGAACCAGATAAATGGATGCAATATACCAATACAGTTAAATCAGGAACTTTAATATAATTAAACGCCTAATCTATCTTTTTTAAAGAAAGTAGATTCGTCACATTGTTAATGGATTGGAAGATGTACAAAGACAAAAATGGTAAGGCCAAAAAAGCAGTAAAAACACACAAAAAAAATGCAACTTGTGCCGTTAGTCAGAAAAGAAACAAAATGAAATGCGTTTTGCTGCATAAATGGAAACCACGCTCGACACTCAAAGGGTTAAAGCAGAACCATTTGCTCAATGATAGAATCAAGCCGCCGAGTGTATGACTGATTACATCTTATTTTTAGTTGGCTAAACTAAACCGCCAACAGGACAGGTTTTCAGGATATCCCAGCATCAGTACAAATGGCTCAAATCGTAAGCGGGGCCTCCGATTCAGCCGACCGCGCTGATGCAGGGACTGATTGAGCCACCTGTGCTGAAGCTGGGATACCCTTAAAACCTGTCCTGTTGGTGGCCCTTGAGGACTGGAGTTGGCACACTCCCGAAATAGTGTAATGGTTCAAACCCGTTCACTGCCATAGCTGAGCAATATATGGGGGGGGGGGGGAGAAATGGTCAACACAGACTGTTTTAGATGAAGTGTTCTGAACGGCGATGGGAAAGCAGACGTCAGTAGTTCATACTTTTACTTCGTATTATGCAGGTTTCTAGATGTTAGAAGTACTAAACCAACGGGGTTCTTCAACCGCTTTCCCCAAACGTCAGAAAACATTTCAGGAGCAGACTGGCCACTAGCTTATTGTAATAATCATTTTACACAGACGTCAAAACGAAGGCCCGTTGCCGTCCGGATTTTACCCAGAAGGCACCAGTTTCTAGACTGTATGGTTAACAATCGGTGGAAAAGGAGACGGCAAAACGTTGCCGGTCGGTCTGCTGCGGTTCCCTAGTGACAGGGAAAATTAACTTATTGCTGTAGTGTTTTATCTAGATTAAAGTAATAATAAAAAGAAAAAAGGGGGGGGGACTAAATGAAATGATAGAAACCGTTTTAATCCCGGGAAAATACAGGCGCATTGGTGGGTAGGATACCTTTTAATGGAGCAACACACAAGGTGTACATAGATGATGTTATACACAAGTATTATGTGTAACTTTAACTCCTATAGATCAGTGTTGGCCAACTCCAGTCCTCAAAGGCCACCAACAGGACAGGTTTTCAGGATATCCCTGCTTCAGCACAGGTGGCTCAATCAGGGGCTCAGTCTTCGACTGAGCCCCTGATTGAGCCACCTGTGCTGAAGCAGGGATATCCTGAAAACCTGACCCTGTTGGTGGCCCTTGAAGACTGGTGTTGGCCAACACTGCCCCAGGCAAACTAGGTGTACAGGAGATGAGAAATATAATCCCGGTTTCCTGACATTCATAATATGGAGGGTTCACGTCACCTCTTACTTTAACTTAAAAACCTTCACGTATGTGGTCACTTAAAAACAACACCTATTTACACAAAAACACTAAAAGTGCTTTAGTGTTATACACTGTCTACCTATCAGTATGTTAGCACATTTTCACTCTGTAAATGCTTCCACGTGTCCCAATCAGCCAGTTCAATACCAGCGCCAACCCCTGGAATTGGGAGCCTGCTTCTGGATGGACACATGCTACATCACATGCGCCATAAAGTGCTGTGAAACATTAACGCTTACCGCTACAATATGCCGACGACTCCACATTATTCATTGTTTCACGGAGTCTTTCAAACAGTTTTACATCGTGAAATGTATTTTTTCGATAGAAAAGTTGGTTCCGCCCTGCAAGTGCAGGAAAAGCATGGCAAACCCTGACAGCACTGGAGGGGTTAAATTCAATGCACATACAGCAATGGACCCAAACTGGAAGCTGCCACTGAGCTGCTCAAGATCTGTAACCTACAACCAAGGCCACCGTACCGGATTAGCTCAGTAAGTTAACCGGCCAGCAGCCATCTTGGAAGAGGGCAATGCCCCCAATCTCTTACCCAATTAAAGCCCAGTTCCTCAGAGCTCTTAATGTTAAGCTCTTACGTTACGTAAACTACAACCTCCAGACACTGAAAGGAGCAGAGTGAAAGACCTGGGAAATAACCAAAATTTGAATATGCAACGTATATTCTAATGACTTGAATTTGCATATCTCCCAGGTAGCTCTCCATGTGCTGTATAGAGGCGCGACCTGGAAAATAACCTCATTTGAATATTCAAATGATATAAAAATTAGCCGGTATCTCTCCACATTCTATAGAGGGGTGTTTCGGGTGCTATGTAAGTCAATTGGTTCTCTACTACACCACCTCTCTCCCCCCCCTCTAGTTTTAGGTAACATCATCTTATGTGCCCGGAAGTTAATAAGCTTTGGGGCTCTAGCCCTAAATATCTCAGGAACTATTGTGACTCTGGGCGTGTTGCCCACCGTCCTATTCTAAAAGGACCCCAGTTCCGGGAGAGTACGAGAGAGGGCGTTGATGCTCTAAGGAGTATGGGTATTCGCCAGCGGTAAAACGACCTAGGGATGAGCCAGCTATACTCCGTGAAACTATATGAAGTGTTGATGGAACGCGTAGGAACGGATCAGGGGGTGTGGTTGGCGGCTGCTTCTTCGCGGATGAATTCCTCCAGGACTTGCAGCACGCCGCTCGCTTCCGGCATCTCCGCGTGTTCCACTTTCACGATCTTCAGTAGGATGTCTCCGTTGCCACAGTTCTTTAGGAACATGTAACACTTGAACAGTGCGTAGTGGCTCGTTTCCGCCTGGCGGATGAGACGCTTTAGGTTGTTCATGTCCTGTATTGCCTGCAGAGAAAAAAAAACGAGGCAAGAAGTTGTGTGCATTGGGAACACAATGTTGGATTTTCAATGATCCTTAAAGCTGCAATCTGTGCTACATACAACTATAAACACAGGCGTATGAAACAGGTGGGCCCCCAGAGGGGAACCACGACTACTTGGTTCAGTCTGACTCTAGCAGCCAATAGCTGGTTTATGTCACTATAGACATTATTCTTATTTATCCCTGGGTTGATCTATCTGCGCTCCCCCACATCCAAGAGAAGTAGTTGCTACAGACGACTGAACACCCAGCGTTACAGGTCAGAGCTGCGTTTTCTCGTGCAAAGCACTATTATTATTATATACAAATATTTCATTGCAGCAGGTTGGAATCATTTAAAAAAATTCTTAATGAACCATTTTTGCCAATTCAATGACACATAATGGTGGTTTAATTTTTACTCTTACCCATCTTATACACGTCACTAGTGGCAGCGCTTCTAACATTATTTGTGTATTATATTACAAGTATGTCTAATTCAATATGTAAACTAAGGACAATGGATACAGCACTTCATTCCTCTTAGGTGTTGGCAGCAGGGAGCCCAGAAGACTCTTGCGTTCTTCTCAAGGATGTCTTCTTTCTACCCCCTTTGTATCTAAAGCTCTCTCCCGCCTTAAACCTTTCTCACTTTCTGCCCCACACCTCTGGAATGCCCTTCCCCTCAATACCCGACTAGCCCCCTCGCTATCCACCTTTAAGACCCACCTTAAGACACATCTGCTTAAAGAAGCATATGAGTAGCACTGGATAATCATGGACACATGACACAAAGCTTGCCCCCCTGCAGACGCACTTACTAGTATTCCTTCCTACTGTCTCTGTACGTTCTCCCTACCTACCAATTAGATTGTAAGCTCCTCGGAGCAGGGACTCCTTCCTTAATGTTACTTTTACAGTATGTCTGAAGCACTTATTCCCATGATCTGTTATTTATATTTGTTATTTATATGACATGTATTACTACTGTGAAGCGCTATGTACATTTTATGGCGCTATACAAATAAAGACATACATACAAGACCCGCACTAAACTCATGTGATAAAAGTAGATCCATTGTATGATAACAGGAAATACAATAAAGTGCAATTTAATGTGAAAAAAAAAATGGGAATAAGTGCTTCAGACATAAAAGTAACATTGTACTATTTGTTATTTATATGATTGTCACGTGTATTACTGCTGCGAAGCGCTATGTACATTAATGGTGCTAATATAAATAAAGACATGCATACATACCCCCGAATATCCACACCCTCAAACCTTTACGAGATCAGCTGTCGGGCTGGACCATACTCCATCCTGATGTATACTCCCCCCGAAAATGAGCAACCACTTTATCCTTTTTCCTCCCCAACATTAATTCCCTCTTACCAGCAGGGCCCTCATTACCTCTCCGAATCTGTGTGCGCACGTCTGTCCTTATTTGTATGCAACTCTGCTTATGTAATGAGCAAATCTCTGTACCCCCATTGTACTGCACTGTGCAATATGTTGGCGCTTTACAAATAAAAACGATAATGACATATACCTTCAGCTTGAAGTTCTCCAGTTTCTGCCGGAAGAGGAAAGGATTTCCCCCGTCGTAGCTGTTTATGAAGACCTGCATCCAGTCTTCGCAGAACTTGTTGCTCACTGGAAAGACAAAAAAAAACACATGAAGCCGTGATCTCTTCTGCGGTGGTTTGGAAATGTACTTTTAACAAAACCCCCATACATACTGGGTCAACCCCCTCTCCAAAAAAAACCCATAAGATCTGGCATGAAAAACTACATCGCATCCTCAAAGGCGAAGACCCAGAATTCAACGTGTTTGGGAACCCTGGTGGACATGCATTGCAGGCGGTCCGTGGTCATCCAACGGAATAACCGTTCAGGAAAGGAGCGTTGGGTAGTGAAAGTGTTCTAAAGTGAGTCCCATGTTAATCAGCTGTGGTATGCGTTTGATAATGCAGCGTCAGAAAACATCCCCATAGGATTGCATTGTGACGCGTCGGATATGCCGTCCGTCGTAAAGTGAAATGACGGATAATGAGGGCCGCCTGTGTTTACCTAGATTTGATTGCCTCTTGTAGCCTAAGATAATCCTCTATCACTCGATCCCTCTGCTTCCACTCACATTATAGTACTCATGTCTTGTACAAAACATGCTCCATTTGGCACACATTCATCCTGACAAACTCCCCCCATTTATGAAGGAAATGATATATTTTTCTGCTGCCTCCCTAAAAAGATTTCCTTCATCCCAATGGAAGTTTAACAAACCTCCTGCATTAGCCCGTCAAAAAGTATGCCCACCTTCTAGCGCTGGCGTTTATACTCCCCCGTCACACACCTGTAATGTGCCCTACAATGTGTGGTCATATATGGGAGAAAGCGTGTCCAACTCCCTGTATAAAAGAGAAGGGGTATACGGTGATATATACAGATGGTACATGACACCAGAGTAGAGTGCACCAAATTGATCCCAAGGCCGCGTCCATGGTGTGTGCGCGCCCGTGGCGTCCCGCGCGACTGTAGTGATTTGTGTCCTAGGGGTAGACGCGACGGGGAGACGTGGCCGTGATGTCACGGAGCTGGTTCTCCCTCATTGGCTGAACCGCTCCCGTCGCGCGACAGAAACAAATGTATTTGTCTGCTCATGGATCGCGAGCGCACTCTATGGCCTGCCCAATAGACTTAAACTTGGGGGCTCCGGTGCCACGGCCAAAGAAGCGAGAGTCCGCGGCGTCGGCGTCTGTTGCGGGCTAGCTTCAGGATCGCACCCCATCCAGTGATAATCCTCCGGCTCCCGATCAGTCGCGTGGCTGCGGCTTGCCACGACCTTACTGGCACGAATTTCCATCCCTGGTGAAGCCCCCCAAAATGTAAAAATATGTCAGGAAAAAGATATATAACACGGCTTCCAAAAAATGTTTGGGAGTGATGCATCTCCTGACCCGGCTGTGGCGGTGCCGAGATGAGCGGTACCAGGAGCTCGCAGGAAGGAGGAGAAATAATGTGGGCAGATACTTACCGCGGTTCGGTGCGCCTTCGCAACGACGCGGAAAACACGGATTATTCACAAAATGAGATATTTGGCATATCACTTCTTTGGAAAACATTCCGGATTAACCGAGAGTCAGATGTTTGCACTACAAGTACCAACAACTAACAATTACAACACATTATAACGGTTCCAGTATAAAGTAGTATACAGGTACTCACCAATCAAGTAATAATACTACTGTAATACTGTTAGAAACACCCGACTTGGAAATACTCGGAGTTGCCGGACAGCTTTGGGATGGATTCCGGTTACTGCACTGAAGATTTGTATTGGCCTATATGAGAAATTCCGGATACTAAAGCTTGCCGGCTTGTACAATGCCGGATACTAAAGCTTGCCGGCTGGTACAATGCCGGATACTAAAGCTTGCCGGCTGGTACAATGCCGGTTACTAAAGCTTGCCGGCTGGTACAATGCCGGATACTAAAGCTTGCCGGCTGGTACAATGCCGGATACTAAAGCTTGCCGGCTGGTACAATGCCGGATACTAAAGTTTGTCGGCAGGTACAATGCCGGATACTAAAGCTTGCCGGCTGGTACAATGCCGGATACTAAAGCTTGCCGGCTGGTACAATGCCGGTTACTAAAGCATGCCGGCTGGTACAATGCCGGATACTAAAGCTTGCCGGCTGGTACAATGCCGGATACTAAAGCTTGCCGGCTGGTACAATGCCGGATACTAAAGCTTGCCGGCTGGTACAATGCCGGATACTAAAGTTTGTCGGCAGGTACAATGCCGGATACTAAAGCTTGCCGGCTGGTACAATGCCGGATACTAAAGCTTGCCGGCTGGTACAATGCCGGTTACTAAAGCATGCCGGCTGGTACAATGCCGGATACTAAAGCTTGCCGGCTGGTACAATGCCGGATACTAAAGCTTGCCGGCTGGTACAATGCCGGATACTAAAGCTTGCCGGTTGGTACAACGCCGGATAACACAGATTTCACTGTATTAATAAAAGGCCGGAAGGTGACAGCGCCACCTATCCACTTCATAGCTGAACTGCAGTACTCTGGCAGAGAGGTAAGCGAGTCATGTGGGAAATAATGGACGGACTTCCAACAAGGAACGTCCCAAGCGCCCTCAAACTGCAAACAGTTGGTATGAGGGGAGCCGAGACTGGGGGCTGTATGCACTATGCCCTATAGCCCCATACAGCTGGACTGTGAGACGATTTACAGCTTAGCACTGTTTAGCAAACCTGGCCCCATCTTCTACTTCAAAGAGGCTCAAATGCCGTCCTCAAGGGCTACCAACAGGCCAGGCTTTAAGGGTTTCCCGGCTTCAGCACAAGTGGCTCAATCAGTGGCTCAGTCATTATGATTGAGCCACCTGTGCTGAAGCAGTGATATCCTTAATACCTGGCCTGCTGCAGGAGTTCTTGAGGACTGAAGTTGGGAACCATTGAGATACAGGGACCCCCCCCCCCCACCCCGCGATACAGGGACCCCCCCCCCCACCCCGCGATACAGGGACCCCCCCCACCCACATCCATGTAAAACCAAAAAAAAGTGGAGGGAGATTGCTCCTTTAATAAAGTAGATGTGGGGGAGCTCTGAATAAAACACAAGCCGTGGCAACGAAGATACTCGCTCCTCAATGCGATCACCAACGTGTACCAGAGAGTATTCATTAGGTGCAGGAGCTCACCGGAGTTGATAAGCTGCGGCTGTGCCTCGCTGCAGTCCACAATGATCGATTTCTGCTGCTCCTCAGTCATCGCGATGCACAGGGATGTCATGGTGCCTTCCTGGACAAGACCCTGCATGCTCGCGGCACTCAGGAACCTAGCACACAAGCAGAATTTTAAGGCTTTACCCGTCTCTGCCCTCATTTCTCGCTGCACACCTGAACGACTCTTGCGTTCTGCTCAATATCTTCTCTCCCCTTTGTGTGTCTAAAACCTCCCTCCCACTCACTGCCCCGCACCTCTGGAATGCCCATCGCCTCGATATATCCCACTAGCACCCTCTCTCTCCTCCTCTAGGACCTTTCTTAAAACACACCTCTGTAGCGAAGCATACGAGTAGCTCCGCGGCCGAAACCATACACCTCATACATCGACCGTGGCCCCTTGCAGATGAACTTATCAGAACGCTGTCTCTGTAAGTTCTCCCCACTTACCACTTAGATTGTAAGCTCTTCAGGGCAGGGACTCCTATTCTTTTATGTCTGAAGCCCTTATTCCCATCATGTGCTATATTATTATTATGTCACGTGTATTGTACAGCGCTATGTACCTGGATGGCGCTATACAAATAAAGACACACACACACAGGGAAATAAGGAAGGGCAGGGGCGGATACTTCAGTAACTCAGCTGCGGACTTCAATAACTCCCATGTTCTGAAGCCTAACGCATTAACCCCTTAATAGCCAAGATCACAACTCTATTAAATCTTGTTGTTTCAATAAAAACATACATTTTTGTAAACTATTTATATTTAAAGATCAAACCGTTTACATGGAAGAGCAGGCCACATTTAACTAGCAGCTATTGTTCATCCCAGTCAAATAAGTTAGCGTGTGTGTTTAGCTTGCAATGTGTGTGTTTAGCTTGCAATGTGTGTGTTTAGCTTGCAATACACACTTTGTCATGGCTGCAGTTACTAGCAGCAATACTACTTCCCCCTTTTTAAATCTCTTATTTGTATATGTAAAGCGTGTGACATAAATCTGTCAAAATCCTGATTGTGTGCCTAACATAATGGCCGCCTTTCAGTTTCACGCAGTCCTTATGTCAGTGTAACTCAGCAGCTACAACGTATACCTGATATTGCCAAGATAACATTGGCTATTGTTGCAGTTTGCAGCTCAAACTGTTGGGGACATTGTGAACAAATTGTCACAAACAGGAAAGGGTTACAAAGATCTTACACTGCTTGGGGAGGTGGGATAAAGCATTCTATAGAATTCAAAGGATGCTTTCAAACTCATTAAAAATGGCATTAAGAGTTGAATTAAAAAATAAAAATAAACCCAGGCACTATGATCTAACACTACCGAACTGATTTTTTTTTTAACCCCATAAGATTTCATGTTTTGCTGCAGTTAAAGCACCCCTCATTTCTAGTGAGGGGGCAGGAGTAGTAAGGGGGGGAAAACCCCCCAAAAGTACAGCCTTTCCACACTCGCGCTAAGCCAAGCTCATGAAAAGCATCAGATCGCGGGCGAGACCAATGTACATTATTAATGCTTCACTGCTGAGCCACCACAAGAGTGCCTCTAATGCTCAACACGGCTCCTTATCGGAGCAACTGCAGCGTCAAGTGTGCAAAACGGGAACAACAAGGTTAAAGGTGACGTTGAAATACTCTCCCCCCCAGAGCCCCGTGCAGTGTAACCCCTACGATGGTAACCGCAGAAGCTAAAGAATAAGAAAACAAATGATTTTGTTTTTTTTTAACATGAGTGGAGAGAAAGCCGGAGGTATAACACTAACATTATAGGAGTTAAACTCACACAGGGGGTAAGTCAGTATACTCTGCGGGGGCCGTACAGGCCGTTGTCTGCCCAAATCCCCATGTGATGTAAACGGGGAGGTTTCGCTGCTGCATCCTCCTGCAGGGTAAGGGTTAATCACATGCCACGCGTGGGACTCTGCGCCACAAAGATGACAGACACAGAGCACATCCCCCTGACTCTCTGATTAAAGGGCTGAGCTGTTTGCATACTGGTTGCGCTTCACTTAGTTTTAAAGGAGCCATTTATTTATTTTTAACACAAGTTTGGAGCAGGTCGGGGAGTGGAGATCTGAACCCCACTAATTTCAGCTCCGGGGACCCCGCTTCCAGAGATAGACGCCCAAAGGGAGTGCCAGCATATCCTACACATTTAAAGCCCCCGTGTCACGTAGGAATACAAATAGGAAGCCTCACCAGCTGATGGCGCAGCTTCCTATTGGACAGCAGGGCGTGGGAGCTTTGAGAAGCGGCCATTAGGTTATCCCTGCTCTGTATCTCGGGAAACAGGGGGCCCCCGGAGTGGAAATTAATGGGGTTCAGCTCCGGAGACACCACTGCTTCAATCTCCTTCATCGTCCGGTTTATTAGCCACCAAACCTTCTGGGGGTGACGCAGGTTGCGGAAGAAGTTTAACAATCCTTTACCCGTTTATGTCATTCCTTGTTCGGTCATCCGAATTTCTCACATCCACCGGAGTGTAACTCAGAGCCTGGGAACAAATAAATAACATTCTGTAAGTGTGTGTATGTATGTATATGTGTATGTGTATGTGTATGTGTATGTGTATGTGTATGTGTGTGTGTGTGTGTGTGTGTGTGTGTATGTTTGTGTGTGTGTATGTGTATGTTTGTGTGTGTATGTGTTTGTGTGTGTGTATGTGTATGTATGTGTATGTTTGTGTGTGTGTATGTGTGTGTGTGTGTGTGTATGTTTGTGTGTGTATGTGTATGTTTGTGTGTGTGTGTATGTGTGTGTGTGTGTGTGTATGTGTATGTGTGTATGTGTATGTATGTTTGTGTGTGTGTGTGTGTGTGTATGTGTATGTTTCTGTGTGTATGTGTATGCTTGTGTGTGTAATATACGCGAGTGTAATATACGCGTGTGTATGTAATATACGCGTGTGTAAACACACACACACACTCTATATCTTAGCAGACAAAGGGGTGGGAGAAAGGCCCATGACACTTACCGCGTATAATAAGGATGCGAGCTTCTCCTGAAACAGATTCACTACCCTGTGAATAGGCAGCACAGAGTCTTCAAACCAGCTGCTTAAATACGGTTTAATACAGCTATCCAGATTGCTCATCTAGAGAGAAAAATAAAACTGGGTGAAGCATCCTTTTGTAATAGAAATATAGCAAAGATAAAATAAAAGAGTCACTTGTGAGGGCATTGACGTGTCTCGGACAGATCAAACAAGATAGAATTCTGGCTACAATGTCACTGCCGCGAATGGTGCGATGCCGGCGTTAGCGGCTGCGAGGCCTGACGCGAGAACCAAAGGGTGAATGAGTAGCCGAGCAAGAGGGGGTGATGGAGTAACAGCAGCTCAGGTGTAGCAATGCGGAGAAGACTCATTGCTGCAGTAAAAAAAAAAAAAAGCAATGCGGAGTATAGTTAAATAAGGGGGGGGGGGAGTGCCAGACCCTGTGATGTAGTAGCTACGTCTATAAGGCACCCAAAGGGTTAATAATGCGGCACTCCACCCAGAACACTGAACATATCAGGTATGAGCCATGCGAATATTACATATTTGGTATTTTAGTATCTTTCCTCCTCTGTAACTTCGGAGGTTCAGAGTACCGCAGCTACAAATACCGCGTGTGAGCACATACACGAGACTCAGACAGGCCTGCAGCCCTGCCCTTCCCCATAATCTCTTTGCGTACACTGCAGGCAGGGATTCTGAGTAATGACATACAATGCTTCCACTGCAGCCAGGGATTCTGGGTAATGACATGCAAATGAGCATTATTTTCGCTTCATATCCATTTTAACATGGATCCCTCGAAGCTTATGTCTGCTGCATAAGGCCACAATTATAGTGGCCGGCGTGCGCGCGACGTCAGGCACGCCTGCCGCTCGCGTGATACCTGCACTGAGGGTAGTAGGTGACAGGAAGGCGTGGCTGCGACGTGACCGGTTCGTCCTCACTGGCTGAACCGCGCACGTGACCTGGACGTTGCGCGGCAAAGACATAATTATTTATCTGGCCCAGAATTGCACGCTCTATGGCCAGCCTCAGGAGGTACGGCCTTCTGTTCGCGATGTCGCGAGCGGCCACCATAATTGCGGCCTCACACCGCCACAACTTTGCGTGAGGTTACCATGGTAACCCTATAGACTGCAATGGGTTCTGGGAAGAGCTCCGTTCTAACCTCCCAGACCCCTAATATTTCAAACGCTCATATCTCCTGAACGGAGCGTCGGTTTTTAATACTAAAAACAGCGTTGGGAAGGGCGAGAGCAAATGACAACCCAGCGTCGACGGCTGCTTCATCGTAATGTTGCAAGATAACATCATGAGAGACTGTGCCTCACAGTGCAGCCTGCAGCCTTTTGTTTCACTTCATCAGGGGTCAAGCATCATTGCTTGATTAACCGCAAGTACTGTACGTTTCAAGATACAGCAACAGCCAATGGATTCGTTTCCCACTGAACTTGAAACGCTGCTTTGCCAGCGAGGCAGCTGCAGAATATATCCGGTTTCACACCCGTCGTACCTGAGGATCCAGTTTCGTCTTCAGACTTTCCACATATTTGTCCAGTTCCAGTTGAAATGTTTGTTCTTAAGGAAAATGTACACAGCGGATTTACTTGGTACTAAGCACACAATGGCCACGCCACTCCGATTAGGTTTGACGGAGTGATAAAGAATAATAGGATAATCAGCAATTATGTGTAGACAGCACACACCCAGTTGGCTATGTTATGGTTTTCTATCTTGCATGCCCTTATCACACGAGTTCTTAACTCCAGTCTTCAAGACCACCCAACAAGGTCAGGTTTTCAGGAGATCCCTGCTTCAGCACAGGTGGTTCAATCGACAGCGTGGGCTGCAATTTACAGCAAAAACTATGCCAAACCATTGCTCCAAAATATGAAAATATTGGCGCTCTGATGGGCCGTGTGGAACCATCCCACATAATGCCGACGGAAAAGGATATAGATCGAGCTCTTTCTCCGAGCCTCCTAGAAAGCAGACCACGTATTCTGGGGCGTGGCCGTCGGGTTCAGCCGTGGCCGCTTCGCACAGCTGGTCTTGCTGCAGCAGGCAGTAATAACAGCCAAGGGTGTACTCTGGGAAACTAAAAAAAAAAAAAAAAGTCATGAGCTGCTTTTCCCCACACACGCCATGCAATTCACAGTTGCCTTCTCTGATCGGGAGCTGTGAAAACGCCTCCGGTTTTTCCCCCTCGGCTGTTTTCATATATTCTACATATTGAATGTTGAAAGTGTGAATGATTGAAAAAAAATTGCATGAAAAATTGGGCGGGTGATCTTTTAGGTTTGTTGGAGATTGTGATCACCTTTAACAGGCCAACAACGTACAGTAGATCAGGGGTAGATCAAGGTTTTCAGGATCTCTCTGCTTCCGCACAGGTTGCTCAATCGGTGGCTCAGTCGAAGACCGAGCCACACGTGCTAAAGTAGGGATATCCTCTACTATCCACCCTCTCTATCCCATCCTCTACTATCCACCCTCTCTATCCACCTTAAAGACACACTTGCTTAAAGAAGCATATGAATAGCACTGGATTATCCTGGACACATGATACATAAAGCTTGGCCCCCTGCAGACGCACTTACTAGAATTCCCTCCTACTGTCTCTATATGTTCCCCTACCTACCAATTAGACTGTAAGCTCCTCGGAGCAGGGACTCCTCTTCCTTAATGTTACTTTTATGTCTGAAGCACTTATTCCCATGACCTGTTATCTTATACTATATTAGTGAAAGCACTGTATGTTTGCCTGCCTGGATGTCCGGTGTCCCTAGCGGCAATCTCATTGGTCCCATGGGCCGCCCGCCCCCGCACACCTCTCATTGGCCTTACACACTCACACCACCCCCTTGGCCCGCCCCTGAGGCGGAGTGACGGGCCAAAGGTCCACAAAAAAAAAAAAAAAAAACACACACACAGTGTCACACACACACACAGTGTCACACACACACACACACACAGTGTCACACACACACACACACACACACACACATTCCCACCCCCCCCAAGCTCACCCCCCCCCAAGCTCACACCCCCCCCCCAAGCTCACACCCCCCCCCCCCCAAGCTCACACCCCGGCGCCGCTACAGTCAGCGGGGGAGCGGAGCGAGCGCCCGGGACACACGCGGGGGAGCGGCCACAACACGCTGCCTCCCGCCTCACATCCACGTGGGAGCGGCCGGATGGGTGAGGCAGCATACCCACGGGCCTCGCCGCACGCTCCTCGGCACCGGTTCACCTCTCCCACCCCCCTCACAGCAAAGACCAGCCTACCCGGCGCCGCCTGCAACGCTCCTCGGCACCGCCGCCTCACCTCGAGCCGGAGGGCAGCGGGGGGGCTCCCGCCCTGCAGGAGGCCTCACCTCGAGCCGGAGGGCAGCGGGGGGGCTCCCGCCCTGCAGGAGGCCTCACCTCGAGCCGGGGGGGCTCCCGCCCTGCAGGAGGCCTCACCTCGAGCCGGAGGGCAGCGGGGGGGCTCCCGCCCTGCAGGAGGCTTCACCTCGAGCCGGTGGGCAGCGGGGGGGCTCCCGCCCTGCAGGAGGCCTCACCTCGAGCCGGAGGCAGCGGGGGGGCTCCCGCCCTGCAGGAGGCCTCACCTCGAGCCGGGGGGGCTCCCGCCCTGCAGGAGGCCTCACCTCGAGCCGGAGGCCAGCGGGGGGGCTCCCGCCCTGCAGGAGGCCTCACCTCGAGCCGGAGGCAGCGGGGGGGCTCCCGCCCTGCAGGAGGCCTCACCTCGAGCCGGAGGGCAGTGGGGGGGCTCCCGCCCTGCCGGGGGGGCTCCCGCCCTGCAGGAGGCCTCACCTCGAGGAACATGCTGCCGACTGCAAGGTAAGCAGCTCTCCCCCCACACCCCCCCATTCCTTCATTGCCAGCCTCAACCCTCCATACATACACACACACACACTATATATATATATATATATATATATATATATATATATATACACACATACACATACACAGAGACACACACACACACAGAGACCACACACACACATGTAGGCGCACACACACACATGTAGGCACACACACGCACACACACACATGTAGGCACACACACACGTCCACAGACACACACATGTAGACACACACACACATGTAGACAGACACACACACACGTAGACAGACACACACGCACACACACACACACACACACACACACCTATACAGACACACGTATACACACACACAGGCACACGTAGACACACAGACACACGTAGACACAAACAAACACGTAGACACACGTAGACACACAGACACACCTATACACACAGACACACACCTATACACACACACACACACACACACACCTATACACACACACACACACCTATACACACACACACACACCTATACACACAGACACACACGTATACACACAGACACACACGTATACACACAGACACACGTTTACACACACACACACGTACACACACGTATACACACACACACACGTAGACACACACACACGTACAAACACACACACGTACAAACACACACGTAGACACACGTGTACACACACACACGTAGACACACACACAGACGTAGACACACACACACACGTATACGCACACACACGTAGACACACACACACACACACGTATACGCACACACACGTAGACACACACACACACGTAGACACACACACACACGTAGACACACACACGTAGACACACACACGTAGACACACACACGTAGACACACACACGTAGACACACACACGTATACACACGCACGTAGACACACACACATGTACACGTAGACACACACACACACACATGTACACGTAGACACGTACACACACACACATGTACACGTATACTCACACACATGTACACGTACACACACACATGGAGACATACACACACACATGGAGACATACACACACGCACATGTACACATACACACACACACACGTATACATACACATAATGTATACACACACACATGTATACACACACACATGTATACACACACACATGTATACACACACACATGTATACACACACACACACACACACACACACGTGTATACACACACAAACATGTATACACACAAATGTACACACACACATGTATACACACACATGTATACACACACACACACACATACTATGTATACACACAAACATGTATACACACGTGTATACACACGTGTATACACATGTGTATATACACATGGGTATACACACACATGGAGACATACACACACGCACATGTACACATACACACACACGTATACATACACATAATGTATACACACACACATGTATACACACACACACACACGTGTATACACACACGTGTATACACACACATGTATACACACACGTATACACACACACAAACATGTATACACACACAAATGTACACACACACATGTACACACACACACACACATACTATGTATACACACATGTGTATACACATGTGTATACACACACGTACACATGTATACACACACACACACAATATATACATACACACAATGTCTACACACACATGTGTATACACGTCTATACACACATGTGTATACACACACATGTGTATACACACACACACACGTACACATGTATACACACACACATACAATGTATACACACAAACATGTATACACACACACAAACATGTATACACACACACGTGTATACACACACACGTGTCTATACACACACACGTATACACACACACACTATCCCCAGCAAAACCACATCAGCACACCGCTATCCCATGCCCCCCCAGCACACTGGCATTCTCGGCTCCCCGCCATTCCCAGCCCCCATCAACACCATCAGCACCCACACATCGGCACCTTTGCACCTCCCCCATCGGCACACCCACATCCGCACCCCCACATCCGCACCCCCACATCAGCACCAAACCCTCCAAAATCAGCACACCGATACAATCACCATCAGTACAGCCACAGCAGCACTACCACCGCACATGGGCCGCGTTGACCACTCCTCACCCAAATGCCACACCCACACCACAAACATCCCGGGCAACGCCGGGGCTCTCAGCTAGTTTATATTATTTGTTACTTATATGATTACAACATGTATCACTACTGTGAAGCGCTATGTACATTTATGGCGCTATATAAAGACATACAATACAATCCTAAAAACCTGACCTGTTGGTGGCCCTTAAGGACTGGAGTTGGCCACCCCCTGCAGTAGATTAAAATCAGCAATCTTGGCTTTTTTGCCATTTTGTTTTTAAAGCATAGGAACAGAGGGGTCTCCGGAGCTACACGCGCTATATTTTGATCCGGGACCCTCTGATTAACAAGATACTTACCCTGTGTAATTACCGGTGTTTCAGCTCCCTCCAGGGGGAAGAAAATGGATGATACAATTCACAGAATCCATTGCAGGTACCTATTGGATGGCCGTTAAAATACCTACTGTAGCTGAAACACTGGCAGTGGGACTGTGGACTAGGAGAAATGCAGCACCAACACACTCGAATAGGAAATATATATACTAACATTAGATATTACTTGTAATAAAAATGGCGGTTGGTATTACGTATTTTAATGAATCTGGTGCTTTAGGGGTTAACGTTGGTTAGAAATTATGTTAAAAAATACAAGAATTTGGGTTTATGACAGGTCAAGATCCTTCGTCGGTGTGTGCTGATCTACAAAGAGGGCTTAATGGGGAGGCTATCACTGATGGTCCACTAATAGTGAAATGTGTGTCGTTTAGAAGGCTAGGGAGGATAGCCAGATCCTGGGCTGTTAGCCTCAAAGAAAATTGTAACCGTCTTGAAAGATCACTTGTGCACCCCAGAGAGCGGTGACAGAGGTCACCACTTAGTTGGAGGACTTCATTAAAAATTACGGTATCATGTGACAACATCTATTCTGAATACGAACAGGTACATATTTGGCATCTTTGCAATAAGACGAATCAAATCATACCACACACTGCATGGGTAAGGAGGTGTACCAAGACAGATAACTGTTTCTCCTGCGAAAATAGACGTTAGGCTGTCAAATGATATGCAGGCGTGTATGTGTAGAGCACAGACGCAACCGTGAGGATGGCGTCTAAGTATTAGGGAAATTCAGTTATGAATGTTTCTATATTCAGTCAGGTCTTTAAACGTCAAGGGACAAGAGCTTTTCCTTTTTCACAAAACCTTGCGGGAAAGATGGGGACAGATCTATATCTCAATGATCAGTGAAACACACTAAGGCGTGTGACATGTATACCTGTGTGTGTAATGGTTGTTTATCTGAATGTTAGTAGGCCAAAAAGGTGAGATCACAGACAACTTGTTGGTCGGTAAATCCCCAGAATGAGCCAAATTTATTCTGAAGATTATTTTTATCATCTATAAAAAAGGTGGTACGGGTCACAAAGGGAAAGTTGCTCTTTCATGCCGCCTAACCCATGGCATTAACTGTTTATGACAGAATGAAGGCAGTCCGGAAGTACACACTGATGCTTCTTGGACGCCTGTTGGGGGGGGGGGGGGAGTGCGGGGTTAGTGTTGAGCCAACTGGCTTAGACACCGAATAAAAGTTTGCTCTTCGACACCGGTAACTACACCAGTGAATATCGCGGGAATGAGAAGGAACTAAACATAGCATCACATAGCATCGCATCGTTCCGGAGGACCCGCGGTTCTGCAGCACCAGAGACCTCTTCCATTCCCCATTCGCCAAATGCGATCACCCCTAAAAAAACCTGCAAGTCAATAGACCAGGGGTGACCAACTCCAGTCCTTGAGGGTCACCAACAGGTCGAAGATTGAGCCACCTGTGCTGAAGCAGGGATATCCTAAAAACCAGACGTGTTGGAGGCCCTTGAATAACCCTTCAATAGGCTTTGACGTAGCTATTACGTCATGGGGTCGCAGGAGTGCCAGACTTTATGACATAGTTGCTACGTCAAGAGGTCCCCAAAGGGTTAAATTATAATGTAAAGCTTGCAAAACCTCCCAGGTAGCTGCAAGTGTGCAGAAAACTAGAAGAGGAATCCTGTGAGGTTCTGAAAGATCTCTACACTATCATTGAAATCTGGACTCTTAAGGAGGTAACACAACCTACAGGAAATCTACATTTCTCCACATGGCTCCTACAATATTCTGACTAAGATTGTAAAACAGAACCGACAAAAACACACACAGAGCATAATCCTACACCAGCTCCGGCTCAGAGAAGCCCTCTGGGGTGTAACAGGTTACTATGCCGCTCACACTACAACAGGGTGCCGGTTCTCTTACCTTAGTTCCACGGACGCAACGTTACCCATGCCTTCGAAAAGGGCCCCCCTGGTGAGACGTTTAGCGATGAAGCTTCTCAGGTCGGGCTCGGCATCAGATGGTAAGTTTGTATCCACCAAGGAAAGGCTTTAAAAAAAATTCAACACGTTATTACATCATTAAAGCAGCAAACGTCCCCTCCCCACCTCCAAAAAAAACACAAAAAAAACCCACCATATTTGGGTTGCCTTACCAGGGCAGTGCCCAGAGGTTGGGGGCCTCGGAGAAGCTCTGGTGCAGGTAAGGTAAAAGCATTTTTATAAAAATCAGAACACAGTTAAAATCCTCAAACGTTTAGAAAACAATGGCCAGGACTACTACTTCTGGCTCATATAATCAATGGCCAGGGCTACTTCTGGCTCATATAATCAATGGCCAGGGCTACTACTGGCTCATATAATCAGTGGCCAGGGCTACTATTGGCTCATATAATCAATGGCCAGGGCTACTACTGCTGGCTCATATAATCAATGGCTAGGGCTACTACTGCTGGCTCATATAATCAATGGCTAGGGCTACTGCTCCTGGCTCATATAATCAACGGCCAGGGCTACTTCTGGCTCATATAAACAATGGCCAGGGCTACTACTTCTGGCTCATATAATCAGTGGCTAGGGCTACTACTGCTGGCTCATATAATCAATGGCTAGGGCTACTACTGCTGGCTCATATAATCAATGGCTAGGGCTACTACTGGCTCATATAATCAACAAAAAGTCAGAAGGGGGAAGGGAAGAAAGAGGAAAGCTCCCGCATCAGCTAAAGTATAAAGTACAAATAGTATACAAGTCAATAAAACCGAACACTGGTGCAAAAGGGGACTAGAGTATGGACAAAAAAACAAAACACAAGATTCCCCCTTGAATGCACTCGGGTCGGTAAGTGAAAATGATATGGTTGATATATTAAAAAACCTTTAATCACAAATAAAGTCATAAAATAATTTGTAAAGAAGGGCATGGTTCAAGAAGTCCATGGCCAGCCCTTGATGACACACCAAAGGATCTTCCTAAACAATTACGTAGGGAAGATAATGCAAAGTTGGATACATCAACTAACAATGGGCCTTATAGCAAGATAGTTCACATATAGAAACCTTCAGAGTAGGGAACCCAATCATGAGTCAACAGCCCTTATTACTAAAAAATCAACAGTCTACATGCATAGGAGGCTGCTGATACTGGATCTGAAGGAGTGACAAACTTGAAATGATAAGGTCAAAAAGTACACAGACCTACGTATTATCAATGGCCCAAGCCAGGATGTAAATCTCAACGAAAGGACATGAAGAACACACAACTAATAAAACTGAACAGTGTAAAAAGTGAATATACTAACACACGCGTGACAAAATAGCTAAGTAAGTAGATGTGTACACACCAGCCATCTCTCCCTTACTCATAAGTACGTCTATCTATTACTTATGTCTGTTATGTTGCAGGTAGCCTACCATGTATATGACTTTGATTTCGGTACACATATTATTGTGTCTCAGAGGCCATCATCTGATACGGTCACTGAACCGTGCCTCAGGGCATTTATATTGCACATTTTGTGCCTGCCCTTTACAGTAATCCCTACATACATATTGGGCTATCTGTTCCTACTGTTTAGTACATCTACTTACTTAGCTATTTTGTCACGCGTGTGTTAGTATATTCACTTTTTACACTGTTCAGTTTTATTAGTTGTGTGTTCTTCATGTCCTTTCGTTGAGATTTACATCCTGGCTTGGGCCATTGATAATACGTAGGTCTGTGTACTTTTTGACCTTATCATTTCAAGTTTGTCACTCCTTCAGATCCAGTATCAGCAGCCTCCTATGCATGTAGACTGTTGATTTTTTAGTAATAAGGGCTGTTGACTCATGATTGGGTTCCCTACTCTGAAGGTTTCTATATGTGAACTATCTTGCTATAAGGCCCATTGTTAGTTGATGTATCCAACTTTGCATTATCTTCCCTACGTAATTGTTTAGGAAGATCCTTTGGTGTGTCATATAATCAACGGCCAGGGCTACTACTACTGGCTCATATAATCAACGGCCAGGGCTACTACTGGCTCATATAAACAATGGCCAGGGCTACTCTACTACTGGCTCATATAATCAGTGGCTAGGGCTACTTCTGCTGGCTCATATAATCAATGGCTAGGGCTACTACTGGCTCATATAATCAACGGCCAGGGCTACTTCTTCTGGCTCATATAATCAACGGCCAGGGCTACTACTACTGGCTCATATAATCAACGGCCAGGGCTACTACTACTGGCTCATATAATCAACGGCCAGGGCTACTTCTGGCTCATATAAACAATGGCCAGGGCTACTACTGCTGGCTCATATAATCAGAGGCTAGGGCTACTACTGCTGGCTCATATAATCAGTGGCTAGGGCTACTACTACTGGCTCATATAATCAACGGCCAGGGCTACTACTGGCTCATATAATCAACGGCCAGGGCTACTACTGGCTCATATAAACAATGGCCAGGGCTACTCTGCTGGCTCATATAATCAACGGCTAGGGCTACTACTGCTGGCTCATATAATCAATGGCTAGGGCTACTTCTACTGGCTCATATAATCAACGGCTAGGGCTACTACTACTGGCTCATATAATCAATGGCTAGGGCTACTACTGCTGGCTCATATAATCAATGGCTAGGGCTACTACTGCTGGCTCATATAATCAATGGCCAGGGCTACTACGGCTGGCTCATATAATCAATGGCTAGGGCTACTACTGCTGGCTCATATAATCAATGGCTAGGGCTACTACTGATGGCTCATATAATCAATGGCTAGGGCTACTACTGCTGGCTCATATAATCAATGGCTAGGGCTACTACTGCTGGCTCATATAATCAATGGCTAGGGCTACTTCTACTGGCTCATATAATCAATGGCTAGGGCTACTTCTGCTGGCTCATATAATCAATGGCTAGGGCTACTACTGCTGGCTCATATAATCAACGGCCAGGGCTACTACTAACTCATATAAACAATGGCCAGGGCTACTACTGCTGGCTCATATAATCAACGGCTAGGGCTACTACTGCTGGCTCATATAATCAACGGCTAGAGCTACTACTGCTGGCTCATATAATCAACGGCTAGGGCTACTACTGCTGGCTCATATAATCAATGGCTAGGGCTACCACTGCTGGCTCATATAATCAATGGCTAGGGCTACTTCTACTGGCTCATATAATCAATGGCTAGGGCTACTACTACTTGCTCATATAATCAATGGCTAGGGCTACTACTGCTGGCTCATATAGTCAATGGCTAGGGCTACTACTGCTGGCTCATATAGTCAATGGCTAGGGCTACTACTTCTGGCTCATATAATCAATGGCTAGGGCTACTTCTACTGGCTCATATAATCAATGGCTAGGGCTACTACTACTGGCTCATATAAACAATGGCTAGGGCTACTACTGACTCCTGAAAACAAATCCATTGTTCAGACGCATACACAGAACACACCTCAGTTTTATAATATATTGAAGACGTCTAATGTGGTTATTGATATTAAATGCAATGCTTGTTGGGGACTAATGCAAAAGCGACTCACATTGTATCTCCCATCCATTATAAAAATGTTCTTTATAAATCACAAAGCAAGTCTAACATGAACTGGATCCATCCATGACGTAATGCAGCAAATAATAAAATGTGACTTCAGAGAGAAGGATTGTTATAATAAAGTTCCGTATTGCCAATAAAAAAAACCTGAATCAAAATAAAAACAATACTGGGAAGCGAGACAAGCAAGCTGTGACATGCTGAGACACACAACAAAAGGACAACCAGAGGTTATGGATTTTGTGTTGCTCATTAGAATACATTACCTGAAATCCTCCATGGAGGGTGTGTCGGCAGTAATACTTGTTGGGCTCCCATCATCGCTGTCCGCTGCATGCTGTGACTGGCTGCAAATCATACAAATATGGCCATGAATAAACCTGTGTGATGTGGAGCTCGGGTGAAACGATTATCAGTTAAAAACTTAAAAGAGCATTTGGCACCAAACCATGAATGGTGATTCAAAGGGCCACAGTTAAGCACCTTGAGGAACCTCAGCATAACAGATTCTCCCACCCAGCACATTACACTACCCAGTCAATGTATAGAAACCTCCCCCTCAGTATCCAGCCCCCAGTACATGAAACTCCCCTCGGTATACAGCGCACAGTACATGAAACTCCCCTCGGTATACAGCGCACAGTACATGAAACTCCCCTCGGTATACAGCGCACAGTACATGAAACTCCCCTCGGTATACAGAGCACAGTACATGAAACTCCCCTCGGTATACAGCGCACAGTACATGAAACTCCCCTCGGTATACAGCGCACAGTACATGAAACTCCCCTCGGTATACAGCGCACAGTACATGAAACTCCCCTCGGTATACAGCGCACAGTACATGAAACTCCCCTCGGTATACAGCGCACAGTACATGAAACTCCCCTCGGTATACAGCGCACAGTACATGAAACTCCCCTCGGTATACAGCGCACAGTACATGAAACTCCCCTCGGTATACAGCGCACAGTACATGAAACTCCCCTCGGTATACAGCGCACAGTACATGAAACTCCCCTCGGTATACAGCGCACAGTACATGAAACTCCCCTCGGTATACAGCGCACAGTACATGAAACTCCCCTCGGTATACAGCGCACAGTACATGAAATTCCTCTCGGTATACAGCGCACAGTGCATGAAACTCCCCTCGGTATACAGCGCACAGTACATGAAACTCCCCTCGGTATACAGCGCACAGTACATGAAACTCCCCTCGGTATACAGCGCACAGTACATGAAACTCCTCTCGGTATACAGCGCACAGTACATGAAACTCCCCTCGTATACAGCGCACTGGGCTCTCCCCTCAGTATACAGCGCACTGGGCTCTCCCCTCAGTATACAGCGCACTGGGCTCTCCCCTCAGTATACAGCGCACTGGGCTCTCCCCTCAGTATACAGCGCACTGGGCTCTCCCCTCAGTATACAGCGCACTGGGCTCTCCCCTCAGTATACAGCGCACTGGGCTCTCCCCTCAGTATACAGCGCACTGGGCTCTCCCCTCAGTATACAGCGCACTGGGCTCTCCCCTCAGTATACAGCGCACTGGGCTCTCCCCTCAGTATACAGCGCACTGGGCTCTCCCCTCAGTATACAGCGCACTGGGCTCTCCCCTCAGTATACAGCGCACTGGGCTCTCCCCTCAGTATACAGCGCACTGGGCTCTCCCCTCAGTATACAGCGCACTGGGCTCTCCCCTCAGTATACAGCGCACTGGGCTCTCCCCTCAGTATACAGCGCACAGGGCTCTCCCCTCACTATACAGCGCACAGGGCTCTCCCCTCAGTATACAGGGCTTTCCCCTCAGTATACAGCGCACAGGGCTCTCATCTCCCCGCCTGATACACATAGAGCGAGTAGAAGCTTTCTTCTCAAGGATGCACACAGGGCTCTCCCCTCAGTATACTGCACACAGGGCTCTCCCCTCAGTATACAGCGCACTGGGCTCTCCCCTCAGTATACAGCGCACTGGGCTCTCCCCTCAGTATACAGCGCACTGGGCTCTCCCCTCAGTATACAGCGCACTGGGCTCTCCCCTCAGTATACAGCGCACTGGGCTCTCCCCTCAGTATACAGCGCAGGGCTCTCCCCTCAGTATACAGCGCACAGGGCTCTCCCCTCAGTCTACAGCGCACAGGGCTCTCACCTCCCCGCCTGATACACATAAAGCGAGTAGAAGCTGCCGCCCTGCCGCTCTCCTCTCCGCTCCCCCGGGAAGCCGTCATCGCTCCTCAGCTCGTCCCCGTCCCCGGAATCCTGCAGCGAGCTCTGCGCCGTCAGCATTTCCCCCCTGTGTGACACGCACCGGTCCGGCCGCTCACTCAGTCCCCCCCCCTGTGTGACACGCACCGGTCCGGCCGCTAACTCAGTCCCCCCCCCTGTGTGACACGCACCGGTCAAGCCGCTAACTCAGTCCCCCCCCCCTGTGTGACACGCACCGGTCCGGTTGCTAACTCAGCCCCCGCACACTGCACCCGCCGCGCGAACAAGGTTCCGGGAGCACAAGGTTCCCACCTTGCACCAACTAATCGTAAATATAATACTGTATGTACCTATATATGAGCACACCAACACGTCTCTATATGTATTATATGTATATGTACATCTAAGTGTATATTGCGGGTAACCCGGTCAGAGAAAAAAAACTAAAAAAAACGGAGCACAGCAGCACAAGGAGGGCTCAATACCAAGGCTATATTAAAAAAAATTTAATGAAAAAATGACAACATGGCATACATGTGGTAAGTGCACTCTAACGCTGACGAAGTAGTTCGCTACGAAACATGTAGGATTATTTATACTACATTGGACACTCCTGCAATACTACCAGCATCTTTGATCCTGCTTGCACTACCCACTGGACTTTCGTTTACTTCACTGATCACTGGGGAGCCTGTTGTGGACCTACAGCGTGTTGAGGTGACATCAGAGTCCCGGTCTGTGAGTGTGGCGAGTCGGAAGCTTTGCTGTTCCCTGACGGGCTTTGAGCTGAAGCGGATCGGACGGAGCAGGAGAGATTTGTTTCCATTTGTCTCTTCAATATAACCTTTATTGGGTACTCTTACTTTTGGTATTCGGAACAAAGCTCTATCCTGGATCTCATCCTACCTCTCCCATTGTACTTTCAGTGTCTCTTCTGCTAACACCTCCTCCTCCTCTATTGATCTCTCTGTGGGGGTACCCCAGGGCTCTGTCCTGGGACCTCTTCTCTTTTCTCTGTACACACTCACTCTAGGTGACCTAATAACATATTTTGGGTTTAAATATCACCTCTATGCTGACGACACACAAATGTACTTTTCAACACCCGACCTTACACCTGCTGTACAAACCAAAGTTTCTGAATGTCTCTCTGCTGTATCCTGGATGGCCCTCCGCCGCCTTAAACTCAACATGGCTAAAACAGAGCTCCTCATACTTCCTCCCAAACCTGGCCCTACTACCTTCTTCCACATTACTGTTGGAACTACGATCATTCACCCAGTAGCCCAAGCACGCTGCCTAGGGGTCACACTCGACTCCTCTCTCACATTCGCCCCTCACATTCAAAACATATCTACAACCTGTTGCTTTTTCCTCCGCAATATAACAAAGATACGCCCTTTCCTCTGTTGCTTGGCTGCTAAAACTCTGACTCAGGCGCTCATTCTCTCCCGTCTTGATTACTGTAACCTCCTGCTGTCTGGCCTCCCTGCCTCTCACCTGTCTCCCCTACAATCTATCCTAAAAGCTTCTACCAGAATCACTCTACTCTTTCCTAAATCTGTCTCAGCATCTCCCCTCATGAAATCCCTCTCCTGGGTTCTGATCAAATCCTGCATCTCACACTCTATTCTCCTCCTCACTTTTAAAGCTTTACACTCTTCTGCCCCTCCTTACATCTCAGCCCTAATTTCTCGTTATGTACCATCCAGACTCTTGCGTTCTTCTCAAGGATGTCTTCTTTCTACCCCCTTTGTATCTAAAGCCCTCTCCCGCCTTAAACATTTTTCACTGACTGCCCCACACCTCTGGAATGCCCTTCCCCTCAGTACCCAACTAGCACCCTCTCTATCCACCTTTAAGACCCACGTTAAGACACACTTGCTTAAAGAAGCATATGAATAGCACTGTGGATATTCTGAACACATGATACATAAAGCTTGGCCCCCTGCAGATGCACTTACCAGAACTCCCTCCTACTGTCTATGTACGTTCTCCCTACCTACCAATTAGACTGTAAGCTCCTCGGGGCAGGGACTCCTCTTCCTTAATGTTACTTTTATGTCTAAAGCACTTATTTCCATGATCTGTTATTTATATTATCTGTTATTTATTTGATTACCACATGTATTACTACTGTGAAGCGCTATGTACATTAATGGCGCTATATAAATAAAGACATACAATACAATACTGTGTTACAGACAATACTTGCTAGCTTGTTTGGCTACCCCTGCTGCTACTTAATATACTGGATCAGGAGCAGTGTATGCTGAAGGAGCCTCGCGAAGCAAGTCCCCATCTTCCAGAGTGGTAACGTACCCTAAACACGCCCTGCTTATATGATTAGTCTTTCTTGTACGTGCAATCATTTACACTTTATTATTGTCACAATATAATTACTTTTTTACATGTACTGCGTGTGAAGATTGGGCCATCCATTCTGACAAGCTGCAGACTCTCCTTGATTGTTAAAGGTTTTTGTATTTTATTTTTATTATATATATATATACAGTGGTCGACAAATCACCAAAAAATCTACTCGCCGAACAAAAAAATCTACTCGCCACCTAGTACCAAACGTGTGCTGCTTGGGCCAATAGGAGCTCGCCATGATGTTAAATCCACTCGCCCGGGGCGTGCAAATGTATAGGTTTGTCGAACACTGTATATATATATATATATTATTGCTTTGACACTTTTAGGAATACAAGTTTGTGTTCTCTTAAAACCGTATTAGTGCACTTTTTATTATATCAATCTATCAGGTTGTTATATACACTCAATATTAGTTTTAACATCACAATTTTACACATTTGGTGCGCAGTTTATTGTTTTATCTGTAATTTTCCCCTTGGGGTATGTTTGCAGCCCAGGAATGGGGTGATGGGGTTGTAGGTTAGTACGTTTCGGCGGGTTACCGGCAGGTGACAGCCGCGAGATCCCAGATCCTGATTTATTAGAGTGTAAGCTCCCCGGGGCAGGGAATCCCTTTCCGAGTGTCTGACTTTGTTGCGCTGATTGTATTATTATAACTCCCTGTACCGTATCGCCTCTTTGTAAGGCTGCGCTTATAGTGCCGGCGACGTCAGGCTGCGCTTATAGTGCCGGCGACGTCAGGCTGCGCTTATAGTGCCGGCGACGTCAGGCTGCGCTTATAGTGCCGGCGACGTCAGGCTGCGGTCGCTGGAAAAACCAAATTGAGACGACTTCCAGCGATCGCGCCCCAAGCCGTCGCTCCGTCACGTTGCGCTTACTATAAGTCACATGGCGTTCTGTCTGAGCTGGCCCTAAAGCGCTGAGTACACTGTGGGCGCTATATACATTAAAAGTCACCATTGCCCCGCTTCATCCAAACAATAACTATGTGGCTGCTGTCCCTTTAAGGAAAATGACGGTGGGCGGGGCCTAATTATGCCTCCTCCCTCCCTGCGCGCGCTCCATGTGGGCGACGCCTAGGTATTCCTCCTCCCCCCCCCCCTCAGCGCTAGCTCACTGTGTGGGCGGCGCCTAGGTATTCCTCCTTCCCCCCGCCCCCTCAGCGCGTGCTCCCTTTGTGGGCGGCGCCTGGCTCTTTCCACCCTGCGCGCGCTCCTAACGGTGGGAGTGGCCCTTCCGATCCCCCCTCCCCCCGCCTAGCACGCGGCGCGGTGTATGCTGGTCCGCCGAACGCTAACTTCGTCCCGGCGCCATCTTGTCCTCCCCTTTTATTCTCTCGTATTAACGGAACCTGCCGCCGTTCTCCCGGCTTTCCCCCTCCCGCTTGTGGTGGAACCAGTGGGCTAAAGACCGTCTCTTCCCCTCCCCCCCGAGACACAATGGGAAGGAAGAAGAAGAAGCAGCTGAAGCCCTGGTGCTGGTATCCTTCGTGCGAAGGGTTTGGCGGGAGGGGGGGTTACTAGGCCGCGTGTGACTGTCTTGTTACCTCACTGTGTGGGAGCCACCCTACGGGCCGCAGCGATTCCTCTCATACATGCTCTATACACAGGATAGATGTACATGTATGTACATAGAGTACTTTGTGTGGGGTCTATATTTCAGTTTGTAAATATATATGTATATGTATATGCTGTATATTTATATATTGCAGTGTAATATTAGTTTATATATATGTAATATTTATTTATTAGATTCAGATTTATATAGTGTAATGTCATATATATATATATATATATATATATATATATATATATATATATATATATATACACACACACACATATGCTCTGTATAGTGTCACATTACACACTAATATATATATATATATATATATATATATATATATATATATATATATAATATGTGTTACAAAAAAAGGACACTTGTTTAAACATAGATAGTTGCTACAGCAGCAGCAAACAAAATTCAAATAAGATATTGAAGGAAAACTGTCAAAAATCAGATTGCTTCTCCCCTTGAAAAAGTTCCCTGAGACTAAAATGACAATCTGATGTGTGACCAATACATTTAGTCTTTTGTATAAAACCCGGGAGTTCCGTCCATCTTCGATATTTTGATATATATACACACACACTGTGGATATATAATATATTTTACAACATACCTAGTTTATCAGTATAACACTAATCGTGCAGAGTTTGGTTTTATGCAGAGAGTGATCAATCAATTCTCTAGGAGGTGTAACCGGTGTTACAGGAAATAAATATGGGATCTGTTCACATTCACAGCCTGTCACCCAGATGGCTGCATTTGAGCAGTTTTGCTGGGTGTTGTGCCTTAATCATGGTGGTGTGTTACATTTGCAAGGGGTGGAATGTTTGGTAACAGGAATATATAGAGATTAATTCAGGGTCTTACTTTGGTATAAATGGACTAGGCATGTGATCTTTGTATGAGTCTAAAACCTATTACAGAAAAGTGTGTGATGTGCATAAAAGGCTGGAAATCGGTACCCGTTAACGGGTATAATGTGACATAGCAGCAAAAGATGAACATTACGAACTTGTGAGCAGAAGATGATTTGTAATCGTTCATCTGAAAAGATGCACTGACATTAACAGATCTTTTTTAAATGTATTCAGGCATTCAAAACAGGACTAGGCATTTTTAATTGGCAGAATAAATAATTTTCTATGTTATTAATTGTTTAATCACTCGGCTAAAGGCAGTGCAATGCATAGAAGATCAAATGGGCTGTAGCACAGTATTTGCATTTATGTTTAGTTTCTTGTTGGAATTTGTGCGCCATCATTACGCATATATTTTCTTTTGTCCAATTTAAATTGTCACGCCTGACCAGTTGCTTGTGATGGCATGAAAGCTGATACCATCTGCTTTTAGTGTTTTAGACCATTGGGGATTAACAACTCGTTTAGTGGGGAATTATCCAACCAATCGTTGATACAAAGTGAATTCTCAAATGTAATTACGTCTATCTCTTTCTCGTGGGGTTCAGCAAAGAAAAGTGGGGGATAAGTACAATAGTCATCTTGGTAGAGACGATACTGGGGGTGGTGGGTGGTCTCAACTCCGACTTCACCGGGAACCACAATTCCCGGTCCTCACCGGTCCCAAGGCACATGTCAACCCAGGCCCACTGCTGCTAATCAGAACAGTGTCGGGCCATTACCTGTTTTTCTAGCTGAATGTTTTCCCATAGGGTGTAAATGGATTCACGTCTTTCAGTTGTGTCCTCCGATAGTACTAAAGTCTGCGCCACTGGCAAAATTATGCTTACCAACTCCTTTTTACACATTTATTTTAACTATTTTACCAGTGAAAATACAGTACCTCGCATTTTCAAGTATGTCCTTTATAAACTGTCCTGCTATTTAAAAGGGATATGGTCAGATTATCAAAAAAGTTTGCAGTTCGGTTTCCTTAATACTCTTGAACAGGTATTGCAACAGAGACTTTGACGATGAGAAAATCCTTATCCAGCATCAAAAAGCAAAACATTTTAAATGCCATATATGTCACAAAAAGCTTTACACAGGACCTGGTTTAGCTATCCATTGTATGCAGGTAAGTGTCCAAGGCAATGCTTTTGTATGACAATGCATAATGTCCTGGAACGTTTCATTCAGACTCATGGGTATTTCCTGCAGGTGCACAAAGAAACGATAGACGCTGTACCGAATGCCATCCCAGGAAGGACCGATATTGAACTGGAAATTTATGGCATGGAAGGTATTCCTGAAAAAGACATGGATGAAAGGAGGCGATTACTTGAACAAAAAACGCAAGGTACGAACTTCCACCAGTTAGTCTGTAGAACTACTCTGTTTTAATATGTCCTAGTGCAAACCCACTTTAAACTAGTAAACACATAAGGTGACAAAATAATTTAAATGTTGGGCAGATTATATTTCCATGCAGATGGTTTCATTTGGATATATACTAAGTTTACATTCTGCATCTACATCTAGCATCCGAGGCCAAAAGATGCATTGCTTAGTAAAGTCTTTTTAAGCCTAAAAGGAGTTATTTATTAAGGTCCAATAGTAGCAATTGGATTCTACTACACAAACCTCCCATTCAAGTCAGATGAATAATACTCGATGTTCATCGGGCAAGTTATCAATCTTAAAATAATAAATGCGTTCTAATCTAGGACTGATCGAGCATGCAGCACTGGAAAATAGTTGTCCTTCAACAAAAAATGAACAATGTAATGGTTGATTGTGCCTAGAAAATATGACTTGACATTGAAATTCTTTCTCCATGGGAAGGTTGCAGATAGCGTAACAAATTGTACACATTGTTTTTGCAGCAGAGAGCCTGAAAAAGAAAAACCCAGATGACTCTGATGAATTTGACGATGACGATTCAGTAGCATCCACTTCATTTCAACCACAAATGCAGCCGCAGCAGGGCTACATGCCTGCAATGGGACAGCCAGGCCTACACCATGGCATGCCAGGGGCACCAGGAATGCCTCCAGGTACTGTAATACCTGCACTCTTACAGAATTTCAGCTGTGTACATAATCCCCCGAAGAGTGCTCATTTCACTAAAAAGAAACCGCCTAGATATATCAAATACTTTGGTTGAATCTGACGTTTAAGGACATACAGATCCAGCCAGATTTACCGTTCTTTGTCCTGCAGACCAACATGCTAATATCCGTGGCACACAGAACAGTGCATTTTTTGCGCCCTTTGAGGATTAACGCTACGAGGGTCCCTGCTTCTGAAAGAGGCCCAGCACCGTTAATCTTGTTGGGCCACCAAGAAACCAATACTAACATTTATGGATGAGCTGCGCAACCGCCCCCAGCAGCTCCAAAAGGTAAGAAGCTGTTTCAAGTCTGTCCCAAGTCCCCGGAGGTCGTAGATTCCAGAATATGGGTCTCTACATCATGAGGGTGGCTACTATAGGACCATATTCGGTCATCTATGTCATGATGGGCTGGCCAGTGTTGGATGTTTTGGCCAGCCATCTTGATGACATAGATGAGACTGGTTCTCTAGTATTCCCCCTCATGATGTAGAGACCCATATTCTGACATCTGTCGGGGTTGGGACAGATCGAAGACTGCTTCTTACCTTCAGAGCTGCTGGGGCCTGCTGCGCAGCTCATCTAAAAGGTCAGCATCCGTTTCTTGATGGCCCAACAGGATTAATGCTGCACGGTCCTATTTGGAAGCAGGGACCCTGTAGAGAGAATCCTCCCAAGCCAGTTAATGTTCTCGTGGCTGTGATCACCACACCGAACACAGCAAGTCTAGCTACATCTGTAAGTTCCCATGACGTATATACTCGATGTACTTTCAGATGTTTGTGAGAAGACTTGTAGGCTTTATCTCTTTGGTGATCAACTGTAAATTATTCTCTGAGATTATACTGCTTTTTTCTAAACTTCACAGGCATCCAAGTGTGTGGTCTATTGTGAGGAGCAGAAACCTCAGGCAATTGTGGCAATTAACTGCCGTCTACAGTGCTAAAACCAAATTATGTTTTCTTTATGCATAAAATGCAGTAGTTAATGGGATGTCTGTTTGCGTTTGCGGGTTGATCTTCCTATAAACATTCCATTAGTCATGAGGTAGTGTAGCTCTTCAGTAGTGTAGTGTATGTCAGATCTTCCTGGCCAGCAATATACATTATACTTGAACTGTTTTTTTTCCCCTTTTTTAAGGTATACCTCCATTGATGCAAGCTGTTCCACCGTTGATGCCTGGAATACCTCCTGGTATGCCAGGAATGCATCATGGGTTAGTACAAAATGCTCTATCTTTAAATAAAATATGTAATCTGTAAAACACTTGTAAATACCATAATACCAGATTATTGTATAGTACTGATAGTGTAAATGTTCTAAAGTGTTAGGTTAGTGTACATTCTACTCTGTTGCTACTTAAGATGTGAGCTCAAATTAATATTTTACCTTTTCATACAACTTTTTCTTTTCTTTAAATTCCCAAGTCTGTTTTCGAACAGAATGATGTCCATAGGTGGGATGCTGCATCATCACGGCCCAGGAATACCCCATATGATGTCCGGTTTACCACCAGGTAGGTAATGTTTTCTTGGATGCTAATTGGTCATCGCTCCAGTGTTCAGGTAAACAGTGTCCTTGGTAGGGAGCAGTGACGATGCCGAGTGTTGCTGCACATTTTCATCTGTCCAACGGCTATTAGCCAATTGTCACCAGAGGGGGAAATATCATATTTTTTATTTATGGAAAACGTAATTCAATAAAAAAACACGGGTAAGAGACGGAGTAATGGGGTACCAGTGCAGCCACATACAATACTTGTTTAATAGACTAGCTGAAATATAAAGCACAATGAAACAAACTGCTACGTCCAAAGTAAAACATTTCTTGTGTTCAGCTGGAATGGGTTGGACACGTGAATGACCTCTCTCCATATAAATGTTATAGGCATCCCACCACCTGTCGGCCCCCGTCCTGGCATCCATCCTATGACCCAAGCGCAGGCTATTACTTCGTCTGGAGTTGTTGGCAGGCTTGCCATTCCTAGTACATCTGCACCTACCATGCAGTCTGCCCCCAAACCACTTTTCCCTAGTGCAGGACAGGTAAGGACACCTTGTTTATTTTCCTTTTAATGTATTACATTTTCAGGTTTTCTCTGCTGAATGAGGCTGGGATTGAGCAAAAAGCCCATGTGGTGTATCGTGCCCTGTTCTTGCCATGAACTTGAGTGGCAATGGCCGCCAGTGCAGGCCATCCCAGCCATAATGTTCTTTGTGGGTTGTTTGCATGGTCATGTGGTTTCCGAGTAGTGTTGACCTATACCTAGTAGCCCAGCATTCCTAATGTTGGTTAAGATGTAACTAGTTGTTTGCAGTCAGTGATTTGTGACTGGGAACAGTCGCCTCCTTCCGATGTGTTGCTTCCCTTTATATAATGTGTGTGAATACTTGTAGCGTGTTACAACTTCATGCCTTATCCACTGAAAGCAGTGGTAACTTTAACAACAAAGTACTGTAGTTTTGTTTTTGTTTTTCAAGTTAAGCTAGAGGTTGAAATATGGGCTAAAAATAATTGGGGGGGGGGGGCATGGGAAATCTTATTTTTTATTACAGGATCTTTAACAGTGTTAATTTCCGTTCCTGAGATACTTGCCTCCGTAGGGGGTGCCAGTATTAATGCAGACTGGGAACGGTGTATCTAACAAAATGGCGGCTTTTAAATAGCCCGCGTGTCCGGGACATTTAAACTCCGCAGAGATACCGGCACCGCTACGGAGGTAAGGATCTCTTGAAGCAGGGGGTCCTGGGAGCTGCAATTAACAGTTCAGCTCTGGAGACGCCCTGCTTCAATCCTGTAATTTAAAAAACAAACAAATGAAACCACCTGTATTGCTGCTTTAAGATGGGCCCATTTTAATGAATTATACCAGTGGTCTCCAAACTTTTCAGTACGAGGGATACATCGTATATTCTACACATTTTTGCCGGCCGAAGAAAAAAAATCTTTATAATTTGTATATATTTTATAAATGAATACGTTTTTTTGTTTGGATCTTTTGGGGGTAATCGGCATGATTCAGAACTAAAGAGAAATGTGACAATTACAAAGGATGCTGGGCTTACACTGATTGATTGATTGATTTATATATATATATATATATATATATAAATCAATCAATTAATTTCAAGTTGCTGCGGGATGGGTAAAATCTTGTGGGGGGCCTGATGTGGCCCCCGGGCTGTTTGGAGACCCCTGGATTATACAATGCCTTACATCTTTGCACCATTTACTAAATCTGTGCCTTACTGCATACAGCTTTCCCAAATATGGTCCGTAAGAGCTTGCTCCTTTATTGGTGGTTTAGTTGGAATGCCAAAATAGATCGGGTGTCATGCTGCTTTGGGGCTGGGTTTTCCAGGTAATTGCACCTACTGTCAAGTAGGATTTGTTCTGTAATTTGGCTTTATCTCAAAAACCTGTCCCTTAGCGCAGGTCCAAATATTCTTCCTCACCAGTTTGTTAGACTTTTCACTGCTTCCTCTCTTTGTGCTGCAGATGGGATCCCCCGTCACAAGCTCAAGTACCGCGTCCTCCAATTCAGAAAGTCTGCCTGCGCCTTCTAAAGCGCTGTTTCCTAGCACGGCACAAGTATGCAGGAAATTGCAGTTTTATTTGCTTCACAAATTAACCCTTTGGAGGCGCGATCTAAAACATTAGACAGCCAACAAAAGTAAAACAAAGCAACTGCATTTTCACTTGGCCTAATCTGGGAAAAGGACATTTTCAGTTATGCTTCTGAAGGGTTAATGCATGCAATCGGTGATGCATTTGAGTGGGCAGATATGCATGGGAAAACATGTTTACTGTTAATATTCCTAATATTGGCTACGTTAATGTGCGCTAAAGTCTCTGGAAATGACTTGCTGTGCAGTCGTGTCTCATTTTGAATAAGAGCATAATATACACTTGTATGCTCTCTTAGACCATATTGCTAGTGCTGGTTGGGGAGAGAGTGCGTTTGAATGTTTATCTTCTATTTATCTGTTTCCCTGCATCTAGTTTAAGTGCAATTTCATTTTTTTGCAAATTTACAACTGCCTTTACTCTGTTTGCTTGTGGTGGTCCTGGCTTCTGCTGCATAATTTGCACATTGATGTAGTAGTGTTTTGACTTGCTGTGGTTCTGAAAACACCTTTTCCTTATGATTGAATTGTATTTAACATATGGTTTGTTTGTCAGGCTCAAGCCACTGTGGCAGGACCGGTTGGCACGGATTTCAAGCCTTTGAACAATGCACCTGTCACAACTACAGAGCCCCCTAAAGCAACATTCCCCGCTTATACCCAGTCAAACATGTCGACCACTAGCACAACAAACAGCACTGCTGCGAAACCAGCTACTTCCGTAACAAGTAAGCCTGCTACCCTGACAACAACTAGTGCAACTAGTAAGTTGATCCATCCAGATGAGGATATATCATTGGTAAGTACATCGGTCTTCAGTATGCTTGTTTTTCTGAATGTAAGAAAGTGAATTCTGCATTAAGAACTAATACTCCAGTTTGAAGTGTTTTATACTGTAGTGATTTATGTAAAACCGGTTTGCTCAGTGTGTGTGTGTGTGTGTGTGTGTGTGTGTGTGTGGGTGGGGGGGGGGGGGGGGGTCCGGTCTGAGCTGTGTTGGTGGTTAAAGTAAGGTCTTGTCTGCCTTTTATATAATTGTTCAAGTGTTCTAACATAATGTTGGTTTGTGTGAAGCGCTTCAATATTGTGAATTTGGGGTGTTTGGTGCAGGTGTTGGCCATTGTAACACAACGCTGTGACACCGAAGTAATGTTACACATTGAAAAATGTTAACACTTGGAAGCTAATGAGCTTGTAACCTCCTCGGGTGTCTAAACCTAATGTGTGCACTGTTCCCTTTTTTTCCCCCCTTTTTCTTCTGTCCATATTTTTTTTTAGGAAGAGAAACGAGCGACACACCACAAGTACCAACGCAATGTTCCTAGGCCTGGCCAGGCTCCCATGAGCAATCTGAATAATCAATCTGTTGGGCCACTAGGGGCATTGATGGGGCAGCAGCCTGGAATCCCTCCCCAACAGCAAGGAATGAGGCATCCAATGCCGCCTCATGGTTAGTGTTTAACCCTTGTAATACTGTTCTGATGTAGCACTGCGCAGTAGTGTCACTATGGCTCATGTTCTGTAAAATTACTTAATATTTACTACTTATTGGAGCATCATCTTGATGGTTATTTATTTTTCATGTGAAAATGAGGCCAATTTCCCAACTCTTAAAGATTTTGCCTAAATATCCCCCTCTGTCCCAACATGGTTTTCCATTTTTCAAAATGGAGACTTGCCTTGTGTTCCATGGCGCTCCACAGCCAACTGTGACCTTTTAGAGGGCAATATGGCTTCTTGGTATTTCACGGCATTGGTGGCCATTCCTGGCACATCTGACTATTCTTGGCCGTTTTACTGCCAGTTGCGCTGCGTATTGGGTTGCTTCAGATGGTCGCCAATTTCAATATATAGACCTAAAAATAGGAAGGTGCGCATCTTCAAATGGTTGGGGGCTGTCTCGCTCTTCCATAATGTCTGTCATAACAGCATCTCCTCTTGTTTCAGGTCAGTATGGCGGCCCACACCAAGGTATACCTGGATATCATCCTGGTGCTATGCCTCCCTATGGGCAAGGACCCCCCATGGTCCCTCAATACCAAGGCGGGCCCCCTCGGCCTCTGATGGGAATAAGACCCCCTGTTATGTCTCAAGGTGGCCGCTACTGACGTTGCTGCGCTATTTAATAGGTTTGGAGATTAAACCTTTTCTCATCTTGTGCTTTTTATTTAGCCAAGCTCCCGTCAATTAGAGCTCCATTGTGACTAAAACCATATCTTCCCGCATACCAGGAACTGTTGGACATTCATTTTACTTGGGGGAGGGGTATTTTTATTTGGGGAGGGGTAACACAGAACAGGAAATGTTCCTGATGCGATTTATACTGTATGGCTTCTTTTTCATGTTTCATCTAGGTTTTTAGAAGTGGCGTATAGTAAATATGGTTCGTTTAATTATGAAGGCGCCAAATACCACCCTAAAGGCAAGTTCTGTAACATTACTTTGCTCTTTGTTAAGTGAAGCCTTCACAGCACCTCCGGGTGCTGTTGGACTTTTGTCCCCAACAGTCGTTGGTGAGGGCGTTATCTGTTCCAACTTAATTGTGATTGAAACAATATTTTATGTGTTTAGACTTCTTATTGCAGGGTTTCATTTACTGACCCACTGAAGTCAAATGACCTAATCTGTACTGTTAAAAACCCCCACATTGTAATAAAACAAGAGAAACCTTTTATATGCCTTTTTTACTCATTACCAGCTGTGGACCATCTTTCCAAGGTTTGTACAGATGCATGCCACAGTTCCCTTGGTTTAACACACTACATCACTATCGATGCTGTGTATGTTTTTGATTATTGTTTGAATACTCTGTTGCATGTTGTCAAATGTGTTTACTTTTTTCTGTTGCATAGTAGGCAGACCTGTACAGATATTAACCTGCGTTTCAATACAAGTTGTTTTTTTTAAGGGTCAATGTCGCACCTTCCAACACGCACTTGAAAACACGGCTTCTGTTCTCTGGTTACTCCTGCAGCTAGAAATGTAACCATTGGTCTTCAGTTTTAGGTCAGATAGACCACTTTTTGTAGTTTGTTGGTGTAGGACAGGGGTGGCCAACTCCTACCGGCCTCAAGGGCCACCAACAGGTCAGGTTTTCAGGATATCCCAGCTTCAGCACAGGTGGCTCAGTGGAAGACTGAGCCAGCCACCTGTGCTGAAGCCGGGATATCCTGAAGACCTGTTGGTGGCCCTTGAGGACTTGGGTTGGCCACCCCTGGTCTAGGAAATTACTGGGAGATGCAAAGATGAGCCCATTAATGTCGATGCGGTGTTTGGTACTAAGCTGTTTTTGGCCTCAACAGAAGGGCTTGCACCTACAGAAACCGTTAAACCTGTTAATATTTGTACAGGTCTAACTACATTGTGGTTTAAAAGGGGACTTAAGTGTCACCACTAAGTTTTTCTTGATGTTCAGCTTAAGTGTTTAAGGCAGAAGTTTGTCGCCAGGGATATAGTATTTTTGTGTCTTGGCTCCATTGTTCAGGCACCAGTCAATATGCACAAAGCAGGCATTATAGAAGCGTATTACCCCTACGGTTTACACCAGGGGCGGCCAACTCCATCCTCAAGGGCCACCAACAGGTCAGGTTTCCAGGATATTGCAGCTTCAGCACAGGTGGCTCAGTCTTTGAGCCACCTGTGCTGAAGCAGGGATATCCTTAAAACCTGACCTGTTGGTGGCCCTTGAGCACTGGAGTTGGACCAAGTATATGGTGCTGTATATTGATTGGCTTGACCATTGGGACTGTTTAATACAATTTAAGTAATTGCATGTGTTTCAGATGAGACTGCCTGGGACATGTTTTCTAAAATTAAAATGTTTCTTCTCCCTATAGCACTGCCATAGGACAGGCTGAGGCTGAGTCTCAGTGTTGCCCTGTTCAGTCTGAGGCAAGTGGGATTTATTTTATTAATTTCCAGGGGCTTTCACAGCTTTAGCTGTTGGATATATATGTCCCCAAACTTGCAGCAAGTTTGGTGAAAGCCCCTATCGTTTTATTTAATTTAGGAACACTTAGGACTTAGTGGAATAGCTGTGTAGTGTTGTCTTTCTTTTGTGTGCAAGTGACTTGCACGTTTAGTCCCTCTCTTGCTGCACAAACTCGTATTCTTCAATACCATAACAGTAAAAATAAACTCTGCAAGTCCCAAATGAGACATTATTTCGGTTTATTTATATATCCAGTGGCGATTGCAGAAGATTTTTCTTATATTTTTACCATTATAGTATTTGGCAACCCATGGGTAATAGCAATTCTTAGTGCGTGAGTCTTCAACCTTAATGCATCAGGTTCATATGCCGATATAAAAGCAAGTTGCTTATCCCTGCTTTCCACTCCCCTGTTTCTTTAAGACTGCAGTAAACTTTCTAGCGTGTCCTTTAAACATTTTGCTATTCCTTTATATTGCATGCTCCCAACAAAAGCAGTATGTTGTTGTATTTGTGTACTAAACACCACACCGTGGGTCACAAACTATTGAAATATTTGTGTGTCCCCCCCCTTTTTTTTTATTTTTAATGAATGTTCAAGCATGGTTATGCTTCAAAGTATCCACAGACTTGTGTGTGGAAAATGTTTGCTGCTCAATAAAGTCATACCATCGCTACTAAAAGGATCAATTTCTGATTTATCTGTTGCTTTAAGTATTTCTGTGGAAACCAACCCGTGAAAAGATGCGCATGAAGGGCTCTACTCAACAAAAATCCACCATCTGCTACCCAACGTCTTACTTTCTACATATCTGATCTCTCCCAAGCTGTTTTTGTATTAAATATATAGTCTATGTTGGTTTGTCACTAGCTGACGTATACCTCCCGTGGGAGGGTTTTACTGGCCAAATGAGTCGGAAATAAAACAGGGCGCAAAAATGTCTACAGCAATCTTCAATATAAATGAGCCCTTTTTAATGTTGCAGTCAGACTTAAATAAATATATAGGATTTGCTATAATGTAACGGCACTCCATGTTCGCTCCAGTTTGTAATAGCTGATTCACAATGGAAGAAAGTGTCCTAACGTCAAAAAAAAAAAACGATCCAAGGTTTAGTAAGGCACTTGTTAACTAATGTGAAGTGTTGCTGTGACACCCACATTTGCAGGGAGTAGGGTCGTTGTTAAAATAGTCACCATTGCAGTTTAATCAAGACTCACGTGTTGGTGAGTGCAATTAACTGTTGCTGCTCTGCTTTTTAAAGCAGCAATACAAGTTTTGTTGGTTGGTTTGTCTTTTTTTTTTTTTATTACAGGATTGAAGAAAGGGGGTCTCTGGAGCTTGAACCTCATTAATTTCGGCTCCAGGGAGCCCCTGCTTCTAGTGATACCTCCTTAGGGCGTGCCAGTATCTATGCAGCCTGGGAACAGTGTCTCTAACCGTGGTGGTGTTTAAAAATGCCCTGTCACACGGGCCAATATGTAGCCGTGACATCATCCGGTGTAGCCTCCTGTGGGTCTGCGTGACTGGGACATTTAAACTCCAGATACTTACCATCATTACGGTGCCGGTATCTGTGGAAGCGTGGTCCCTGGAGCTAAAATTAACATGGTTCGGCTCCGGAGACCCCCTTCAATCCTGTAGTAAAAAAAGAAACCAGTGCTGCTTTGAAGGGGTTAATCTGAGAGATCAGTTTATTGAAAGGGGTGTCTCTAATGCAGACATTTATTAGGGAATAAGAGTTTTGAAGGTGTTATGAGGGAGTTGAAGATTAGTTTTTTTTCCCCTCCCATTTGGGACCCTCCCCACCTTTCTGTGCAATCTTCCAAAGATGCTGACCCTTTTCTGTCATGTGAATAATAATTAGGTTGTTTAAATGTCATTGACCTTCGTGGCTTTATGCTAAACATTTGCCCGGGTCTCACATTGTAATGCAGAGCGAGACTGAATTTCTGTTGAATAGAACCTTATCCGTCTCAGGGCACCAGTTTTATTTCTTTCCAAAATGTTCCCCATAGCAAAACATAATCGGAAATGGCACAGCAGATAATGTGTAGTATGTTACGTCTTATTGTGTGACTTGACACGATGGATCCAAACAATTTCCTCTTAAATCCGGTCCTATAGTTCGGTTTGGAGGTCATTATGACTTTGGTACAAGGATTGTGAAAGGCAGCCTGCATCAATTGTGGCTGTAATGAGCAGGTGATGTGTTTTTGTTTGAGGTTGTCATGGTTTTCAAGCAGAATTCCATCCAAAAACTGAAACTCCAACTAAAGCAGCAATCCCCTCAATGTGTAGCAATGTTATTGGTTTACAGAATTGGAGACATGGGATTCCCCTATAGCTCACAATTTTTAGTGCTGGTAAAATGCAATTAAAATCAAGGATGTCAGCCAGGGTCATCCAGTATGTAGAGCAGCATCATGGTCTGACATTGCAGCTTCCTATTGGCCTGGGTGGGTGGGGGGGGGACGTCTTGGGTTGCTTCCATATTGATTTCCCAAAAGGGACTGGAAACACTGGCACATAAAGGTAACAAAAATCTCAGGCACTGGGGTGTCCCCAGAAGTATAAAACAGATACAGCTGTTAAGCTATGGGGACCTCCTGGTTTTGATTAAAAATAAAAAATATGTGGGCATTGCTGCAGTAAAGTTCTCTGCAGCTGAGAATGGACATAACGGTAATTTGTAAAACCGGCATCAGTCAAAATGTTTTGGTTTTGTATTGGAGGGGGGGGGGAGAGTGCTCCTTTCTGCTTTGAGCATGCACACACTTCCCTAAGTTTCCCTAGGAATCCCTTGTTGGCCTGTTTTTAATATTTTCTGGGCGGGTAAACTAACAACTTTCAGCATTGTAGGAGGGAAATAATATGCAGGTTAAAGTACTGGCAAAATGTTGCAAAGCGGCTGAAAATTATTGAAGTCTAAAGAGATCTTATGCTTTCAAATGCACATGTGAGGAGTACAGAAGCATCTTCAGACCTTATGGTATCCAGAGATCACGTGTGACGTTGGTCCAATAAGACCCATAAACCTGCAAAATATCTAGTCATCTTATCAAGATGAGCAGTAGTGTAACTACATTTATTGGGGCCCCTGCAAATAAAATGCGCAAAACACATCTAGTTTCCACCGTGGTCACCGTATCAGTGGCCTTATGAGCCCCCACACACCTTGCTCTCACTCCCCTCTATTTCTCTCACTGTCCCACTCCTACCCAATTGTGTGCACCCCCATCCCTGCGCACGCAATCACCTGCACACACCCTCTCCCCTTCCATTCTCTAAGAATCTTACCTGGGTGGATTGATAGGGCTGTTGTGGGTCTGTGTGGGAGCTGCTGCGAAGGCACATGCTGAAGGTTGGGCTGATTTCCAGGCGGAGGAATTGGTAGTGGCAGCCCCGCATCAAGCAGAGGCAATAGCCGGCAAGGAATTTAGGCCCAACCACCAGCGCTGGTCGGCAGGGTCCCCTGCATTGCGGTGTTTAGCGGCAATGTAGTTACACCACTGAGGACCAGTTACAACTGTGACAATACATCATGTGTTTTGCTGCACCATGTAACTAAACCACATCTTATGAATAAATTCTATTCTATAAATGCTTAATACTTTTTCACTGTATTCAACTCTGCCTGCATTTCAGTAACACTTATATACAATGCTTACAACTGATGGCAAAGATTCACATACAGTTTTCATACTTTCTGAATTCTTAGTAGGCTTTCAGAAGTATTGGTTAACCCAGTAACCCAGGGGTGCTTAACTCCAGGTCTCAAGACCTTCCTCCCCTCCACCCCCCCCCCCCCCCCCCAAACAGGGGTTCAGAGGTTGCCTTCGATTGCGCCATCTGTGCTGAAGCTGGGATATTCTGAAAACCTGACCTGTTAGGGGGGGGGGGGGGGGTTGGGTCTTGAGGGCTGGAGTTGAGCCCCCCTGGGTTAACGTATCCACTGTTCAGGAATTACTAAATCAAGGTATTGGTTCTTTGTGTTTCAATGAAGCAAGTCGATTGCCTAAACCAGCGTTCCATGGTGAATTGGTGCCAGCAAAAAATGTGCAGTGTAGCCGGTCAGACATGGGCTTCTAGTAACTATAAGCTTGAGATTTCAAAGCCGGCACTTCCCTTCTCATGAACATTTTCCACGTTGTTGGCTTTTCAGAACAAATGTTTGAAAACTGTTTTGAGTGCGTTATGTCCACATGGGGGATAAAAGTTTAATAACGGATTTCTTTCAACTTTAACACGTGGCAAACTGTTTTTATGTGCACTGGGCTTAATTGTGAACGCCCTAATAAATGAAAGTTGAGGTACCGTTTTATGGAGAGGTTTTAGATAAGGATGCATACGCTAGTGGGCCATTAAATAAATGAAAAATGGCTACTTTAAGGGCGATACCCCTATACATATTTGCCTGCTTCACCGCTTATTCCATAAAAGTTGGCACAACTGCTTTACACACGTCCTTGTGCTAGTCCTTATTTAGGGAGTTGGTGTCTCCCATAATTAATGTCCCTGGTAGAAAATGTATTTCTGACCAAAAAGATGAACAGAAACCATCGCTAATTAAATCAAACCCGAACAAACCTAGAATATGTATATGAAAGACGTAACTTTTTGGTAGCGTATTTAATTATTTGTATAAAGTTGCTGATGACGGAGGGATGACAATGGGTTGGGTAGTTATATAAAGCGCACACATACAATACCTCCCGTTAATGCCATTTATGTTTTTGTTAACTGTAGCAACAGCATTTCAGCTACTTATTGGTAGAGAAGAACATTTCCACAGCACTGCCAGTACAGGTTGGTTGTAATCTGTAAGTACTTGATGTTCCTATAATATTTGATTTCTAACGTGCACTCCCGATCATTTTTGATTTGGCATTAATCTGTTTTTGAAGATGTTTTGGGTGGTACGGGGGGGGGGTGTAGGAAACACGCCAAGATGTCTCCACCGGTGCACCCACATTTTAGCGCACACACTGGTTTATATAGATCCGGGGCGGCCAACTCCAGTCTTCAAGGGCCACCAACAGGTCAAGTTTTAAGAATATCCCTGCTTCAGCACAAGGGTGTCAGTGACTGAGCCACCTGTACTGTAGCAGGGATATTCTTAAAACTTGACCTGTTGGTGGCCCTTGAGGACTGGCATTGGCCACTCCTGATGTAGATATTTGTACTATAAGATTTATGTAAACTAAAGAGAATAATCAATGTAAGTTAAAGGTGGGGAAACATTTGATCAGACATTGCAATGCTTTTCGATCATACTTGTATTTATTTTTGTAGTCCTTTTATTTTTAATATCAACCATGTACAATCCCACTAAAACCCCAAAGCAAGCACATTGGTTCTCCTCTTCCAGGTATTTGGAAAAAGAACACAGTGACAGGTTTATCTGGCAAACAAAGAAATAGAAAGTGATATCCTCCATTCTCTTGCCAAGAATGTAATCATAAACCTAACGAGTGTTTATTTTAAAATGCTTATATTGAGTATTATAATGAATCAACCTATATATGATACAGCATAAAGACGCCAATTTGTCTTTAAATATAATTTACAACATGCATTCTTTGTGTTGGGTGTAATAAAATGTATCGCACCTAGCCAGGAATCCCATCTTCGCCAGGATCAACTAATAAGTGAAGTCTTGTTCAATTCTTTGTTTTATCTGTATTTAGTTGTATGTTTTAAGAGGAATTTAGAACAAAAGGTGGTGGAAGGCACTATCACATGGACAGGGTAACCATATTAAATGGAGCAGTTGAAGTGGAATTACTGTAACCTCTTAAATGTTGGTAAGTACATTATTCAGTTTGTAGAATGCTTGTGGGTGGAATCAGACCTGTAAAATGTGTGATTCTTTGTCGCCTGCCATGCACGCCAGTGAGCCGCCTGATTCGTGTATTTACCAGCAATGACTGCAGGTTGCTTTGGTCTTGCGTGTTAACCACTTCCATCATTTCCAACAGATGTGCACACGTGGTGATCTGTTTTTTTTTTTTTTTTTGTACAATCATTCACTACATGATCTAAACGGCACTGGCTCTTTACCTGCTGGAATGTGTTAGTGTTGAACATAGCTTTCCAACCTCCTCAGGTGACTCATTATCAAGCAGTCGCTGGGTTGTGCTTAACCCTTGAGCTCCAGGACTGCAAGCTCTACCTACCAAGGTAATGTGTAATGGGACTGTGCTTGTTTTTACGGATCATATGTGCAGTAGTGGACCATTTAGGCCTATAACCTCTATTTTAAATAGTAAAGCCTCTGAGTGGCAGGTTGTAGTTGTCTTGTACTGTGCACCAATCCAGTGGTTCACTTTCTCTTTAATATTTTTTTTAACATACAGAACTAACGACTCGGTAACATTTTCCAAACCTGGATTGTTAATCGTCCAAATGCCAAACATCCAAAGCTAAAGATCCAATTTCACACAACATTAAAAAAAATAAAAATTTAAATAAACATTTGAATATTTTTTTATATAAAATGGTGAGTTTTATTTTTTATATAAAATGGTGAGTTTTATTATGTATGTCAACATTCCCCTAAACGTGGCGTGTAGACTGCTGTTATGCAGATCTATGGAAGCTTCCATATCCTTCAGCAAGTTCACATTTGGTAGTTGTGTAGCACATTTTTGCGTTTAACTGCGGGGCTCTTTGATTTTTACATTTCTGTCTCCGGAGGACTGCATGGACAACATATTTATTTAAGAAGCAACACAAAATATTTCAACTATCCAAGATTCCAGAAGGCATGGGTTCTTTGAAATCAAAATATTACCGATCCCAATACTATTAATCATGCTTTCTCTACTCAATGATGAAAAATCCTGGCTTATATTTTCTTCTGAACATCTCTAAATATTTTAATTACACAGTTTTTTTTTTTTTAGTCATGGAAAATAAAATCCAGGCCTGTATTTTAATATTGAAATGGGGGTTCTTAACCTGTTTTCTCGCTGTAATGACCGTCATTTTATAGAGCATGTTAAAACCTGAGTAGTTTATAGCCGAATCAAGGTTTTATTTTCAGTTTGCCAAGTTACAGTGCAAAGCGCTGATCACCACAGTCACGTTTGAAGAATATCCCTGCTTCATAACAAGTGGCTCAGTTAATGACAGCCACCTGTGCTGAAGCAGTGATGTCCCTGACCTGTCGGTGGCCCTTGAGGACTGGCATTGGCCACTCCTGATGTAGATATTTGTGCTAGTAAGATTTATGTACATTTAAAGAGAATAATCAAAGTAAGTTAAAGGTGGGGGAAAGCACTGATCACCAAGTTTATTTTCTTGGTTTCTATGGGAAGGAAGTGACCGTAATGGTAAAACACAAACCTGTGTTTTATGCGCCCAGTAACTTCACACCTTTAACAGCTGAGCTCAGCCGTGCTGATCTTCAGTACTGCATTTATATATCGTTGGGCAAATTCATCATTCTGCAGTAATTGAAGACCAAAAAGTAGTAATTGGTTTTGTTGGCGTCTGGGCCTAGTTTTAACAGCATTTATAGCAGTGTGAACACATGCAATACGTCTACATTTTGCTGTGTTTATTTTATAGTAGAATATCTTTAAATGCAAGCCCAAACGCCTAACTGAAAAATAACACATTCTATAAAATATACAATGCTTACTAAATCATATCGAAAGTAAGATTGCTTGAGTGATTGCAATGTTTTGAGTAAGATTGAATTCCTTAGACAGTAGAGCAAAGTCCTATCGGTTTACCAATGAATGGCTGGAAACGGGATACACTGTTTGGAAAACAAAAAATGATTTAAGTGCTCTCATTAGTAAGATGGCAGCCAGACAGCTTCCTGCTGATGAACCAGTCAGTAATGACCACATGGTCAGCGACCTGGCTTGCGAGTAGTTTCCTGATTAAGGTCCATGAAAATGCTTGAGGGAGAGCGAGAGCTCCCGTATTAACTGCCATTCAAGTCAATGGAAGTTAACACCGGAGCAAGCTCTGATGCCACTTAACTGAGCTTAATGAATCTTCCACCCCCCCATGAACCAACAAAATACTCTCATGACTTGTCTGTTATTGAAAGGGTTTTTCTGAACTCATTTCTCATGTTATAGAATTAGTGTATTAATATTATTTGCTCTTTGGAGTCTTAACACTTAGCATAAGGTATAGTAGGCATATTTAAACTCGTTTTTTTTAATTGCATTAAGCACGATGATAAAGGGAAGGCTTACTAGTTGATTTAGTTTATTATGGGAAAATATCAATGGAAAGGAAGTTGTGTTGAACTCTGTCAGGACATTGTAAATACTCAATATGTATAATTGTATTCATTCATTTATTTATGGGTACCTTATCGGTGGTAATTTTGAAATAAAGTAATGTTTATAAAACAGGTGTATGTGTGTATCATGATTCCTAGGAGTGCAGTCTTTACTGCACATTGCGGCTTCTTTTGTATTTCTACCTCATTCAAAACCATCCTCAGTTTAGCTCTGTACTTTAACAGGTGCTAAATCAGGCAGGCAACTCCGGATGTCAAGAGCCACCAACAGATTAGGTTTTCAGGATAGCCCTGCTTCAGCACAGGTCGTGCAGTCTGATTGAGCCACCTGTCATGCAATTTTCATAACGACTAATGGGTTATCGGTTACCTTCTAAAAACACGTGGGGAGAACACCATGATCACACAGTTCAGTATGCACTGGGATCACAAAGCTCAGTATGCACAGGGATCCCAGGATTACACAGCTCAGTACACACAGGGATCCGGGGATACCGCAGCTCAGTATACACAGGGGTGCCAGGATTACACAGCACAATACCGTTTGCACATTTTGAGTGGGCTTGTCGGGGACAGTTACAGTTAAGTTTAAAGCTATGTCGGATTTGAAGAACCAACTGACGTAATTGGTACAATGGCACGGTTTACTAAGCAGTGCTATTCCATAAGGCACATGAACGGTGCTTTAAACCCTCCACCCCCTCCTTCTTTTACAAGTCAAAAGCATGCGGTCCCCAGAGCTGAACCCTGTTAATTACCCAAGATACTTACTGATACTAACCCAGGAGAATCAAACCTCATTTGCCCTTCACAAGTATGTATTTTGGAAACCGAGCAGTCTTTGTGCCATCTGTGCTGAAGCAGGGATTAGTCAATCAGTCCCTGCTTCAGCACAGGTGGCTCAATCTTTGACTGAGCCTCTTATTGAGCCACCTGTGCTGAAGCTGGGATGTCCTTAAAACCTGACCTGTTAATGGCTCTTGAGCACTGGAGTTGAGCCCCTCAGCACTGCCCTTTCTTTTCACAAGGTACAATAGGACATTTAGTGATTGATCCTACTCAGCTCGGATTACAATAGGTGCGGTCTCCTGAATGCCTTAATGTGGATGTAATGAGACGGTCATTTATTTTAATGGCGCTGACACAAAAGATACAAAGAGCAACTTCAGCTTGCTTGGCAACCGTTATTTATATCATGTAAGAATAAGCTTTGTATCTTCTATGATATTGAATATAATATGGGACTGGTTTGGCACTGCTAGGGATTAAGAGAGTGGGAGGTTTGGGGGCTGGGGAGAGACTGGAGTTTATAGAGAAAGCCGAGGGGGGGAATGTCCTCCATCCAGTGAGTGAGACTCCACTTGGGGGACTGCCCTCCATCCAAGAAGTGACTCCCAATGAGACTGCCGCACCCACTGACACTCCCAATGAGACTGCCGCACCCAGTGACACTCCCAATGAGACTGCCGCGCCCAGTGACACTCCCAATGAGACGGCCGTGCCCAGTGACACTCCCAATGAGACGGCCGCGCCCAGTGACACTCCCAATGAGACGGCCGTGCCCAGTGACACTCCCAATGAGACTGGCGCGCCCAGTGACACACCCAATGAGACTGCCGCGCCCAGTGACACTCCCAATGAGACGGCCGTGCCCAGTGACACTCCCAATGAGACGGCCGTGCCCAGTGACACTCCCAATGAGACGGCCGCGCCCAGTGACACTCCCAATGAGACTGGCGCGCCCAGTGACACTCCCAATGAGACGGCCGTGCCCAGTGACACTCCCAATGAGACTGCTGCACCCAGTGACTGACACTTTTCAGGCCTAGTTGGCTGTATAAGAGCCCGTTATAAATATGGAGCCTGTTATATTGACACTACTGTATAGGATTGCGCACACACACAGGCGCCATATTGAAAGAGCCCACTGTCCAATCACCGTCTTTTCCCTGCAAGGGTTCGTAGCTATCTCCCAGAGCGAGGCGTGATACGCACAGAAGGGAAAAGGCTCCATGGCGTGCCAATTGGCTGCTTCGAGCCGTCGCGCTGTGACGTCACGGCGGGGCACGGCAACAGCAGGGCGGAAGCGCGCCGGGTCATTCAAGCCGCGTGCGAAAGGGAGGAGAGCGCCATATTGAAGGTATCCAATCACAGTCGGCTTTTCCCTGCAAGGGGGCGGGGCTACCTCCCAGAGCGAGGCGTGTCACGCACAGAAGGTAAACGGACCAGGTGCGCGCGCAGCGCCTCCTCGGCGCGCCATTTGGTTGTAGACGTCACGACAACGCGCCGTGTCATTCAAGCCGCGTGCGAAAGGGAGGAGAGCGCCATATTGAAGGTATCCAATCACAGTCGGCTTTTCCCTGCAAGGGGGCGGGGCTACCTCCCAGAGCGGTGCGGGAATCAGGAGAGAAGGTTAGTGTGTGCGCCCGGGAGGAGGAAAAATGTTATTAGTGGTCATTTGAGAGTGATGTGTAATATCAGAACCTGATGCTCTTTAATCCCACTGCACAGATGTATTAATCACATATTACCCCTACTACTACACAGTCACACTGCTACACACGGTCGCACACTACCGCTAATGCTACACACGATCGCACGTTACCCCTTCTGCTGTACCCGGTCGCACGTTACCCCTACTGCTGTACCCGGTCGCACGTTACCCCTACTGCTGTACCCGGTCGCACGTTACCCCTACTGCTGTACCCGGTCGCACGTTACGCTTACTCCCTACTGCTGTACCCGGTCGCACATTACCGCTACTGCTGTACCCGGTCGCACGTTATCCCTACTCCCTAATGCTGTACCCGGTCGCACGTTACCAATACTCCCTACTGCTGTACCCGGTCGCACGTTACCCCTACTGCTGTATCCGGTCGCACATTACCCCTACTGCTGTACCCGGTCGCACGTTACTCCTACTGCTGTACCCGGTCGCACGTTACCCCTACTGCTGTACCCGGTCGCACGTTACCCTTACTACCTACTTCTGTACCCGGTCGCACGTTACCCTTACTACCTACTGCTGTACCCGGTCGCACGTTACCCCTTCTGCTGTACCCGGTCGCACGTTACCCCTTCTGCTGTACCCGGTCGCACGTTACCCCTTCTGCTGTACCCGGTCGCACGTTACCCCTTCTGCTGTACCCGGTCGCACGTTACCCCTTCTGCTGTACCCGGTCGCACGTTACCCCTTCTGCTGTACCCGGTCGCACGTTACCCCTTCTGCTGTACCCGGTCGCACGTTACCCCTTCTGCTGTACCCGGTCGCACGTTACCCCTTCTGCTGTACCCGGTCGCACGTTACCCCTTCTGCTGTACCCGGTCGCACGTTACCCCTACTGCTGTACCCGGTCGCCCGTTACCCTTACTTCCTACTGCTGTACCCGGTCGAACGTTACCCCTACTGCTGTACCCGGTCGTACGTTACCCTTACTCCCTACTGCTGTATCCGGTCGAACGTTACCCCTTCTGCTGTAACCGGTCGCACGTTACCCCTTCTGCTGTACCAGGTCGCATGTTAACCCTACTCCCTACTGCTGTACCCGGTCGCACGTTACCCCTTCTGCTGTACCCGGTCGCACGTTACCCCTACTCCTGTACCCGGTTCATGTTACCCCTACTCCCTTCTGCTGTAACCGGTCGCACGTTACCCCTTCTGCTGTAACCGGTCGCACGTTACCCCTACTGCTGTACCCGGTCGCACGTTACCCCTACTGCTGTATCCGGTCGCACGTTACCCCTACTGCTGTATCCGGTCGCACGTTACCCTTACTCCCTACTGCTGTACCCGGTCGCACGTTACCCTTACTTCCTACTGCTATACACGGTCGCACATTACCCTTACTGCTATACACGGTCGCACATTACCCTTACTGCTATACACGGTCGCACATTACCCCTTCTGCTGTACCCTGTCGCAAGTTACCCCTACTCCCTACTGCTGTACCTGGTCGCACGTTACCCTTACTGCTGTACCCGGTCGCACGTTACCCCTACTCCCTACTGCTGTACCCGGTCGCACGTTACCCTTACTCCTTACTGCTGTATCTGGTCGCACATTACCCTTACTGCTATACACGGTCGCACATTACCCCTTCTGCTGTACCCGGTCGCACGTTACCCTTTCTGCTGTACCCGGTCGCAAGTTACCCCTACTCCCTACTGCTGTACCCGGTCGCAAGTTACCCCTACTCCCTACTGCTGTACCCGGTCGCACGTTACCCTACTGCTGTACCCGGTCGCACGTTACCCTTACTCCCTACTGCTGTACCCGGTCGCACGTTACCCTTACTCCCTACTGCTGTACCCGGTAGCATGTTACCCCTACTGCTGTACCTGGTCGCACGTTACCCCTACTGCTGTACCCGGTCGCACGTTACCCCTACTGCTGTACCCGGTCGCACGTTACCCCTACTGCTGTACCCGGTCGCACGTTACCCTTACTCCCTACTGCTGTACCCGGTCGCACGTTACCCTTACTCCCTACTGCTGTACCCGGTCGCACGTTACCCCTACTGCTGTACCCGAACGCACGTTACCCCTACTGCTGTACCCGGTCGCACGTTACCCTTACTCCCTACTGCTGTACCCGGTCGCACGTTACCCCTACTGCTACAGTCACACTGCTGTTCCCGGTCGCACGTTACCCCTTCTGCTGTACCCGGTCGCCCGTTACCCCTTCTGCTGTACCCGGTCGCCCTTTACCTCTACTCCCTACTGCTGTACCCGGTCGCACGTTGCCCCTTCTGCTGTACCCGGTCGCCCGTTACCCAGTTACCCCTTCTGCTGTACCCGCTCGCCCGTTACCCAGTTACCCCTTCTGCTGTACCCGGTCGCCCGTTACCCCTACTCCCTACTGCTATACCCGGTCGCAGCTACACCTTAATATAAGCATCACTACTCGTGGTCTAATCTGATACACTGTCCTACACGCTCATGTGTACAAAGATAGCCGCACACACGTCTATATACTGTTCTGTTGCTGGTATTGTAATGCTCCGCTTACTGTGCCAGTGATGCGACGTCTCGCGTCAAAACCAATGCATTGCCACCGTTGCGTGCGCTTATAGTAAGCGCGGAGCGACGGCTTGGTCGCGATTGCTGGAAGTCATATCAATTTGATTTTTCCAGCAACCGCAGCCTGATGTCGCCGGCACTATGAGCGCAGCCTAAGTCTTAGTTTACCAGTGCAGGTGTAATACCCCTGGTGTGGGAATGGGGCCATTGGTGGGATGTAAGTCCTTGTAACCTCTGACTCCATTGAAAGGAGCGTGTTGTGGGTAGTTTTTTTAGGGGATCTCTCAAGCCTCTGTGATTGGGGTTGTGTCCTGGTTACATGAATCATATCTCCATGCGCTCATTGCAGGGTCTGGGGCCCGGCTCCTGTGTTCTGCGGCCTCACTGGCTGCGGGTCTGTACCAGGCAAGCCTCACCCTGACCCAGAGAAACCCCCCAGGCTGTGCCCTTCCTGGGCAGCCTGAGCAGTAACAGGTGCGAGCATGTCCCAGCTGTCACATGCTTGTGTATAATACTGCGCACATTTCCTGGTGTACGTCTCCTGCACGGGGGGGGGGGGGGTATATTGGATCTTTGTAACGGGAGGTGTTGGCTCACCCTCCAAACAGATGTTCACTTGCATGACTCCATTTCTTTTTCTCTTTCAGACTCCTGAGCTGCCTACTCCCCCCTGCACTATTCCCAGCCAGGCGCCTGTCTCCCGCTCTGTAAATATGGACCTGATCGATGACACCCAAGAACTTCGTTTGGCTTAAAACAACTGGCACCCATTAAACAGCCTGCCCTGCGATCCTGCACACTCTTAATATAAAGTGCTGTGTGCATTGGTTTTGTATGAATAGATCCTGCATTCAGGATGAATTGGTTTTGTATGAATAGATCCTGCGTTGTGTTTCAGATAATAGTATGTGGAAAAGGGCAGAAGTTTGAGGACCACCATTTTTGTTTTGGGCAACACTAGCTGCAGTCATTCAATTTTGGACCAAAGGTGTCTGGGTTTTTTTGTTTTTTTTTTTAATTCCAAACGGGGTGACTTTGGAAATGCAACGTTCATTAAAAAAACACAAGTTCAAGAGCTTATAGGGCGAGTCATCCATGACATGGAACAAAGCGTTCCAACCGATTTTGATTACACTTGTAAACATCCTTGTTTACTGGCCGCTATTGGCATTAATATTAGAATGTATTAACACACTGGCAATTGCATATTGAGGGTGAAGAAATGTGGCTAAACATTGCAAAGATGCACTACCCCATAAACCAATTCATGGGCATTGGGTACAGTAGGCCAATTGGGAGACCGATTGGGGCTGTTTGGACAGATCCTGAAATAAATCAAATACAGCCACTTAAATCTATTTGTGTGCAATGAGTGCGGTAGGAAACTCCCTGATGAAGGCACAAGGGTTAACTCGCTGGGCCACCAACTTTAATAAAGTTAGTTTATTAATTATTAATAAAAGAATAGTTTATTAATTATTTAACCTTTTCTCCTTTTTCTAACTAGTGGATTTTAGCATTATCTAAATACTGTGGTACTCTGTCGGTGTACTCCTTTTCCCCCCTCCGGGTGTTTAGCTGCGCTCTGTGACGGCTAAAATAAAGACATTCAGTGTTGCTTTGTCTGCGTCTGGGTTATGTGAGGGAACACTTATTTAATCACTAACAGTGTATTAGAGCAGGTATCATTGGGACACCTTTTTGTGCAGTCCTGTTCTTGTGCTACGAGACCTCTCTGTAGCCCCTTTTGTAATCCAATCTGTTGCTTAGACTATTCGTTTCTCGGTAGTATGATTCTTAAAATATAAATTAACTGTTTAAAATGCTGCCCAGTTCTCCCTTACTACTATGTTCTGTAAACCCAACGGTTACCACTAGATGGGACACCTTAGGTGTACAGGTACTCCTCGCTATCCAGCGTTTCACTTAATGACAGATGGCATATCCGACGCTTTACAATGCGATGTTTTCCGACGCTCCCGCCACTGATTAACATGGGACTCGCTTTACAACGGTTTCACTATCCAGCGCTACTTCCAGCACGGATTCCGTTGGATAACCGAGGACCGCCTGTATATCGGGTATCCAACACAAGTCAACCTGACCCGTTGGCTCTGGATGTCCCTGCTTCAGCACAGGTGTCTGTCTTTGACTGCACCACATGCAGGGATATCCTGAACCTGACCTGTTGGCAGCTCTTGAGGATTGGAGTGGTCTACCCCTGGTGTATGTATAAGATGTCTGGTTATATACCCACGTAGCAGCTTAATGTGCATATCCAGCAACCATCCTTACAACGATGAGACCCAAAAAGGTGTAAACCACCCACTGTCTGTGAGTAGGTTACTGGCTCTGCCCTTCTGTCACCCAGGCTGGGCTGAGAAAGCTGTTTAATGCGGCAGGCAGACGCGCGTATAGGAGCCTGTGTTAAAATAGATGGGAAGTACAGAGTGATGCGCCGAGTGCTCATTTGCATGTCATTACCCAGCATCCCTGGCTGCAGTGGAAGCACTGTATGCTAAGATAATGGGGAAGGTCAGCCATGCAGATCTCCGAGGTGCAAATGTGCCAGTCCATGGGATCGCTCCTGACCAGCAGGCGAGCCTCAGCCTTAGGGTAGCCAGATATTCAAATGTCAAAACCGGGACTCATTAAAAATATGTAGAAAACAAATTAAATCAAACTAGTTTTTTCCCCCCTATCCTTTCCTCCCTCTTCTGCCCCCCCCCCCCCCCCCACCATCCTCTGCGCCCTCTCCCCCATCCTCCCTCTCTCCCCCCCCCCCCCCCCCCCCACCATCCTCTGCGCCCTCTCCCCCATCCTCCCTCTCTCCCCCCCCCCCCCCCCCCCCATTCTGCCTCCTCCCCCTCTCGTCCCCGTCCCATCACAAACCAAACATGCAACAAGTTCAACGAGCAAGCGTGCTCTGCAGCGCCACCTGGTGCCTAGAAGCTGCTGTGATTAAGCAGCCAGACATCCCTGCTCTTCCCCCCCCCCCCCCCACACAGCTGTCTTGTTATCTGATTGGCTGCCGTCCTCTGATCTCCAACCTCCGCTCCCCTCCTTCCCGCCAAACGGGGAGGACACCGGCCCTGCCCCAGCTAAACCGGGACTTATGCTCACCGCAGGTAAACTGTATGTTAGGTAAACTAGATGTGAGGGGCAGTTACTGAGGAGAAATAGATGTGAGGGGCAGTTACTGAGGAGAAATAGATGTGAGGGGCAGTTACTGAGGTAAAATATTTATGAGGGGGCAGTTACTGAGGAGAAATAGTTCTGAGGAGAAAATGAGGGGGGCAGTTACTGAGGTAACATTAATGAGGGGGCAGTTACTCATGTATACTAGACACTGGGTAATTATTAATGTAAACTAGATGTGAAGGACAATTAGTGAGGTAAAAATCGTATGAGGGCAGTTACAGAGGTAAAATAGATGGGAGGGGCAGTTACATAGATAAAATAGATGTGAGGGGCAGTTACTGAGGTAAACTAGATATGAGGGGCCGTTACTGAGGTAAACTAGATGAGAGGGGCAGTTACTGAGGTAAATTAGATGTGAGGGGCAGTTACTGAGGAGAAATAGATATGAGGGGCAGTTACTGAGGTACATTAGATGAGAGGGGCAGTTACTGAGGAGAAATAGATATGAGGGGCAGTTACTGAGGTACATTAGATGAGAGGGGCAGTTACTGAGGTACATTAGATGAGAGGGGCAGTTAATGAGAAGAAATAGATGCGAGGGGCAGTTACTGAGGAGAAATAGATGTGAGGGGCAGTTACTGAGGAGAAATAGATATGAGGGGCAGTTACTGAGGTACATTAGATGAGAGGGGCAGTTACTGAGGTACATTAGATGAGAGGGGCATTTACTGAGGTACATTAGATGAGAGGGGCAGTTTGTAGAGGGAGAAAGGGGGTGGCCCGGTATTAAAGGGGTTGCACCCCATATGGCCATCCCCTGACCTCACCAGAGAGACAAGGGGTTAACTGGACTGCGGTCCAGGGATGAGGTTTGCACCTTGTTATACCTTGAAAATGTATGTTCCCCTGTTTCACCTTTAATGTTGTTTCCCAAGGCAGGGATAAAATCCTGCAGAGATTCCTTTGCAGACGCCATCTGCTAGGCTAATAGGTCATGAAGGGCAGGCGGCCGAGTAGCCTAAGCACGGTGATCAAAAAGTTAACTGCCCTGATTGTTTACCCAAAGTCTAGGAGCCAAGTATTGGTCAAACGACTCTGCCAGTCTAATTGTTACCTGAGGGCGGAGAATCATCAAACTGGAGTGCTTTGTAGTGTTATGTCTACACCTATAAACAATGCAGATTCTTCATTTAGTAAACTGATCGTTGCCCCTGATTTAATTATGGGGCTACCCATAGAGTCCCAGTACACATGAGCTAATTAGCTGGAGGGCATGGGTTAGTCTGTGTCTCCACGTTAGGGATTGGATACAGATAATTAAGAATAGGGTTGCACAGGTATATAAACTGTGCCAACCCTACAGTTTTTGAGTTGTGCTTCTGATTCCACCTGGAATGTCACTGGATTGATGGAGAATTGCTAGCTGATACTTCTCCATTACCCAACCCTAAGTAGGTGTTACCTTCTTGTCTGTTAATTGTACTATATATTGCTGTGTTCACCTTATTTAAGGAATTAATTATATTTTGTTATATCTAAGCCTCGTTCAGTTCAACCCAGATATTTGGTGTTCATTATATCTTGTCATAAGCTACCGTGACAAGCTCTATAATTAACTGGTGGCAGCGGTGGGATTGAACTGAACCTGTATTACAGTGTACGGTAATTACCCTGTAATATAGTGGGAACTCGAAGGGAATTGCGAGTTCCTGGGACTAAAGATATTGAACACACAGTAGTGCAACAGTTAACGCAAGTTGTAACACCACCTCACTGCTGCGAACCCTGAGCGGGGCTGAAGGCTCATCCAACATGAGGACCCGAGCTCAGCTGAAGGACAAGTGCCGTGAATATGGACTGCCCTATGAGAACCAGGAGGTCGCAGACATGGTTGACGCAATCGGTGACTATGAAGCCCGGCTTGCAGAGCCTCAGGATACGGCTCAGCTTGCCCTTTTACAGCCACCCGGAGATCAGGGAAGGAACCCAGTGCCGGGGCGGCGGAATCTCGGGGAGGGAACGAGTGCACCTCCCGGGAGCAGTGCAACAGGAGGGGTACTGGTTGCTGCGGCTACCAGTCTGTTCACCCCTGAAATGTTGGCACTGATTACTGCATGGGGAGACAGGGACACCGGAGGAGCGGCTGCAGTTTATCACTATGGCAGTGAACAGACCCGCTTATTGCCCCCCTGTCCAACCCAACACAGATGAACTCAAGCTGGACCAGCACAGTCTCACCAAGTTCGTGGAAGGCACTGACCAGATTGACAGTTTCTTATAGAACTTTGAAACGCAGTGCCGGCGGTACAAAGTGCTTCCCCAGCATAGGGTTGCACGTTTGGACCCCTTACTGTCCGGCTTGGCTAAGCAGACAATGATGGCGCTTCCAGATGAGTATGCTGATGACTACGAACACCTGAAAGAACTGTTATTGTTTCAGTACGGTTTTACCCCTGAAGCCTACCGGGATAAATTCCGGCAGGAGGAGAGGCAGCCCCAGGAGTCCTATGTTACTTACGTGACCCGCATGGCTTTATATGGGATACGCTGGGTGGAGGGCTATGAGGCACGGACTCGTTCAGTTCAACCCAGATATTTGGTGTTCATTATATCTTGTCATAAGCTACCGTGACACAGTTACTGAGGAGAAATACATGTGAGGGGCAGTTACTGAGGAGAAATAGATGTGAGGGGCAGTTACTGAGGAGAAATAGATGTGAGGGGCAGTTACTGAGGTAACATTAATGAGGGGGCAGTTACTCAGGTAAACTAGACACTAGGGGTAATCTATCTATATTTCTGAAAGTGTTGTATGCGTGTCTGGTTGTCCTGTGCCTAAGGCCAATGAGATTGCTCCCTTGGCCACCCGCCCCCGCACACCTCTCATTGGCCTGAGGCGGAGTGACGGGCCAAAGGTCACACACACACACACACACACACACACACACACACACACACTCTCTCTCTCACCGCGCCTCACAGGCCCTGCACTGCTGTCCTCCCCTCCCCCCCCAACAGCTGCGGCTGCCACGGCCACCTCACCGCGCCTCACAGGCCCCGCGCTGCCGTCCTCCCCCTCCCTACAGCTGCGGCTGCCACGGCCGCCTCACCGCGCCTCACACCTGCTGCCTCCGGGGATAGCATGAAGGGGGGAGGCATGAGGGGGGGGGGGAAGAGATGCAGGGGGGGGGAAGATAACACACCCAACCCACCCACTCACCCACCCAGTCACCCACCCACCCAGTCACTCAGTCAAGTCACCCACCAACCCAGTCACTCAGTCACCCACCCAGTCACTCAACCCAGTCACCCACCCACCCAGTCACTCAGTCAAGTCACTCAGTCACCCACCCAGTCACTCAGTCACCCACCCAGTCACTCAACCCAGTCACCCACCCACCCAGTCACTCACCCACCCACCCAGTCACTCAGTCACCCACCCACCCAGTCACTCAGTCAAAGGTCACTCAGTCACCCAGTCACCCACCCAGTCACTCAGTCACCCACTCAGTCACCCACCCAGTCACTCACCCACCCAGTCACCCACCCAGTCACTCACCCACCCTGTCACTCACCCACCCAGTCACCCTCCCACTCACCCACTCAGTCAAGTCACTCACCCACCCACTGAGCTCTGAAGGGGGGGGAATTGGACATGTGAGAGGGGGGGGGGAATGGAGGTGTGAAGGGGGGGGGCGGAGCTGTGAACGGGGGGAGGGGGGAACCCAGCTATTAACACGGGGGCCACATTCATGTGCAGGGGGGCCCCGATTGCTGTTAACGGGGGAGAAAGGAGAAGGGGGGGAGAGAGAGAGGGGGAGCAAAGAAAAAAAGAGAGGGAGGGGGAGCGGGAGAATTCAATGCCGGGCAACGCCGTGTATATCAGCTAGTTACTAATATAAACTAGATGTGAGGGACAATTAGTGAGGTAAAAATCTGAGGGGGCAGTTACTGAGGTAAAATAGATATGAGGGGGCAGTTACTCAGGTAAATTAGACATGAGGGGTAATTACAGAGGTAAAAAGGTAGGGGCAATTATTGAGGTACAATAGATATGGGGGCAGTTACTGATATGAGGGGCAATTACTGAGGCAAAATAGATGTGACGCAATTACTGAGGTGGAATAGATATGAGGGGGCAGCTGCTGAGGTAAAATAAATGTGAGGGGCAATTACTGAGGTAAAATACAGATGTGACCAAACTCGCTGTTTTCGGCGCCGTAGCCGAAACTCCGGAAACACGCAGGGCTGGGGGGGAGGTGGCGACAGCGTGGTGGGAGCGGTCCTTTCCTTTCAATGTGTCCTCCCGCTGTGTTAATACTCCCAGGCCGCAACCGGTGCGGTCACGGGACTACGCGCGATCGCGGCGCTGGGAACAGCGAGCGTGGTCACGTCTGTACATGCGGGAGGCAGTTATTGCGGTGAAATAGATGCGAGGTGAAATATTAACGAGGGGGTGGGGGGGCAATTACCGAGGTAAACTATATGCGAGGGTCAAGAAAAAGAGAGACAGAAAGGCGCATCGAGGAGCAAGGATATTTAATAAAAACCCACAAGGGGTTAACAATAACACTTAAAACCCGGTGTCGATGGCAAAATAAATGAATACACAATGCAAAAAATATATATAACACAATAGTAAACTTACAATTGTCCTAAATGGAGAGTGGCGCCGGAGAGGTCCGGTTGTCAGCTGGGTGCAGTAGATGGCGCGGGTCTGGACCCAAAATAAATGGCTGTCAGTGCAGCAGAAGAGGACCAAAGATGCACAGTTCTGTGGGGAAGATCATGTGACCAAGCAGTCACTAGATGGAATTGGTGCACTGCTAGAGAGAGGGCAGGGCTCAAACAGGGGTTTCAGAAGAGGAAGGGGGTGTGACTTTGTAAATGGTTGCTATACAAACAAAACCTGCTTGTTATATTATAATACATTAACTACATTAAGTATTTTCTCACAGTACAGAACTGATTTATTAATAAAAACCACATGTAGGGATATTGCTGGGTCTGCAACTATAAACCTCTTTATCACACTTTGTATAGTATCCATTCCCATGAAAAGGAAAATAATCTGCTCAACTGATATTCAGTATTACAAAAACGACAACCAGAAAGATAATTTAGACAAAGATAACTAGTTAATACTTCAAATTATGTGCAGATTGCTGAAAAATACTGTGAAAGCGGGTAAAAAAATACAATGATTAAGGTTCAAATTCAGAATAACAAGTGAGATTTTATTGCATACGAGTGTACACAAGGAGGCTCAGAATAAGCTCCCCTGACCATGCAGCAAATAACATACCCTTTGTATACACGGCTGAGAGATAATACACGCCCCTAGACGGGCTGGCTTAGAAGCTACCGATGCCTAACCAACATTACAATGTAAAAACTCATGCATACTCATTTCTAATACATTTATACATGGTAACCTTTACTCCATATTTTTGCTTACGCTTGGGGCTGGTGATTTCTTGTCAAAGCAATTATCACATTCCTAAATCTGCGGCCACGCTGGCGCTGACCGCGCTCATGCTTAGAGAGCGGTGACGTCACCAGCTCTCCAAGCATGAGCGCCGGGTGTCCTGAGTAAGCGCTGTAAAATGACCAGACATTCACTTGCCTGCTCTTCCCTCACTGTGGTTAACATCTTGATTGTTGGGACTCTGGCACTGCGCAATTATATCAAGTCCGTATAACAGGATCAATGTCCTGCTGTGTTAACCAAAAAATAGCACGATCCCTGCTTCATCTGATCTGCAGCACTGCTAGATTTATTTATTTATAAAATGTGTTACCAGGAAGTAATACATTGAGAGTTACCTCTCGTTTTCAAGTATGTCCTGGGCACATAACAGAGTTTTATACCTATTCAAGTCAAACAAGCTGGTCACGATTGTCTGATCATCGCTGTGTCTGTAGCTTTGATCTCGGTACTTAGAATACAGCCCACGCTACATTTGTTATGCTGTTCCAACACGTTTTTTCTACTTTATTATCTATTAAAAGGTGACGTTTTAAACACTCTTTTCTATACATGGCACTCACCTCCACCTCATCTCCCCATAGTCATGAACATCTGTTTAGCCACCAGCAAGGTATACACATGTTATAAATTACATACTACAGGCATACCCCGCATTAACGTACGCAATGGGACCGGAGCATGTATGTAAAGCGAAAATGTACTTAAAGTGAAGCAGTACCTTTTCCCCACTTATCGATGCATGTGCTGTACTGCAATCGTCATATACGTGCATAACTGATGTAAATAACGTGTGTGTAACAGGCTCTATAGTCTCCCCGCTTGCACACAGCTTCGATACAGGTAGGGAGCTGGTATTCCTGTTCAGGACGTGCTGACAGGCGCATGCGCGAGCTGCCGTTTGCCTATTGGGCGATATGTCCTTACTCGCGAGTGTACTTAAAGTGAGTGTCCTGAAACCGGGGTATGCCTGTACTCTGTCAATAGTGGTTGTGCACACAGCACAGGCCCTTTCTCCCCCCTGTGGGGGTTCACTTTTTTATTTCTGAACGAGTCACACAAGATATTGCAGTATGATATGAGAGGTTTATTAATCTATTGTATATTGACAAGAATTGTTAAATATATGACAAATATATAATCATTTGCACAATGTAAACTAATCACTTTAGGGAACGTCGTGTGATTATTGCTAATTTTTTCGAGGAAGATCGTGTTCTGGAGCGGTGAAGGCGATTGGAATGAAAGTGGAGTCTCCATCAAGACTATGCGATTGCTACCTCGTGATCTTCTGGTACCGAAAAAAGGTTAATTAGTTCCAGAATTGCCTTCTTTTTTATCCTAAATATGCAAGCTTTATACTAGCAAGGACATGGCCATTTGCAAGCATTACATATGCATTGTAATGGTAAGCTACACATTTCCGCATACAATTAGGACATTGCTTTAACATTTAAAAAGGTATAGTTCAAGTAAAAAATGTACTTTCAATATGAACATTTGCAGCGCCAGCAGATTTTATTTTTGTACCTGTATATTGTACGCAACAAGTCCAATATATGAAAATCCCAGGTAAAATGTGACATTTTCATTTCCATGAGGCACTGACGAATTGTTTAAAGGCACTATTTCAATCTTTTGTTTTTTGCAGTGTCCATGTGCGTAAAGCCTTCCATTTTCTGTCCATCCAAGAACTGTTTTTAACAGCCTATGTACACTGTCCATTTCCCACACATCTCCACTCTCCCACCTCAATCTCCGTTCATTTAAAGGACCTCCAATCTGCTTTTCAATTTTACTTCTATACATGATCTTTTGAAGTCCATTGCCCTGTCCAAGAAAGAAAAGTACATTTGATCTTTTTTTCCTTACTGCAACATTTTTAATTCTTATTTCATGCAGTCTTTTCGCGGTTTGAAGTGAAGAGGTTAAAATATTGTCTTTATTTGTATTTGGCTCTTTGTCAACCTTGTCATCAGGCCAGTAAAGCAGAAAAATCAAAAGATAGGCACTTGGAGGAAATGTTTTTCGTTGGTTTAGAAATCTCTTGCTAAGTTCACGTACTTTCTGAAAGGATAAAATTTTTGCAGAACCAGGACACACACACCCTAATGCTATATGGCACATTATGTAGTTGATGAGATCAGTGTCATCAAACCGTTCTTGTGTAATATCTTGTGGATAAAGATCTATTATTTTTTCCAGTTTTATCGATGATCTGTCATCTCTTGAATCGGACAGCAGAGAAAGAATTGTTGTTGTACTCCCACCACCAAGTTTGTAAATGTTCATCTTTCGAACCAATTCATTTTCAGGTCCTAAATTATTGTATGACGTTAAGAGCGCTGAACTGAAAAACTTTGCAAATACCTCTGTTTTTCTCAATAACCATTTTCTTGGACTGTTTACAGATTCTTCTATTTGGGTGGTTTGCTCTCCAGTGTCAATTTTATCACTCTGAAAGTAACCTACATCATCGGCAATCCACTCCAGGGCATTGTAAATATTGTTGTACAACCCTTTTAAATGGCCATGAAGCTTATACCAAGGTTTTTCGATTTCCTCAGGTATATAGTCTGACAAAAGGTAGCGTAAAAGCTCTGTACTCTCTCCTTCTTTGTTTTTCAGAAATATGTCCCGTGATGAAAGCATTTGTAATAAACGGCACCCAACATCTACTTCTCCAAAGTACCCAGAGTTATTCATACTGTCCATCTCAGACTTGGCAGCTTTTTCTGCTGCTCTGAAACACTCCATGGATTTAATCCCAATTTCAATCAATTGTATAACTTCTGCAGGAGTAAGGTCATTTTTCTTTTTGTCCATTATGGTACTAAGCCATTTTTTGTACACTTGACCTTCTGTATCCAAAATAAATGAATCATGTGGCAAATGTAATTTAGCAGTTTCTGCCCATTTCTTTGCATCTTCAAACTTTTCATATTTATAATGCAGCCTAGCAAGCTGTTGTGCAAAGAATGGATCTTTATCAAAACGTTCATAAGCAGCTTCTAAAAGCTTAATGGCTTTCCCTGTGTCCTTTTCAACTTCACACACATGTTCAATAAGCGGTGAAAAAAAGCTGTCTACATTATCGCCCCTGCTTTTTCTATGACGTCGTAAAAACAAGTCTCGAAGGAACTTTATAAACTCATCTCGGCCAAATCTGTGCTGGAGAAGAACTTTTTCCTCGAGAAGATCCATAGCAATTTGACTTTGAGGACGTGTTCCTGAGAGTTGGGTTAAAACTTCCTTTGCAACCAAGGGATGAATAATATGAATGGAGGATATCCAAGTGGTAGTTTCTCTCAACTCCATGAATATAAGATTTGCCTGCTCACTTAAGCAACTTTTGAAATTAAACTGCCTTAACCTGCTTTGCTGATCTTTTGTATGTGTTCCAAGGCCTAAGAATGCCTCACAATGCGATACAGAAACATGAGAATTTTGAACATAGCAATTCAGTAATGCAACATACCTCATCAATCGAGTTACATGTGCCGAGTGGTCAATGCCGTGCATGACATGCTGAACAAAGTTTGTCACATACTGTTCATTAAATTCTCGACTCATTAAAACAAATGTGATAATAAAATCAGAGCATGGAAACTCTTTCTCAAGTTCTTCAGCCTTGGCGGCAAATAGTTTTTTTTCTTTTCCACTTAGCTGGTGAGTGATTGGAACAGTTTCAAGTGGGGAAGCTTTGCAAAGATGTTCTGGGGCATTTGATCGTTTACAGCTCAGGAGGATGAAACATGGTCGTTTTGAATAATTAAATTTTTTATATACCATAGCATCACCTAAATCATGCCTCAAATCATCAAGATACTCTTCTTCACAGTCTTCAACAAGGAGAAGAACTGGTAGACATACGTTCGCATTTTCTTCCTCATATTCTCTCAATTTAACAGCATGCTCACAGACTGTTGAGACAGAGCATGATGACTTCACTATAGCACACCTGAACTCTCTCTTATTTTTCCAAAGAACTTGTCGTGCTACAGTGCTTCCTCCACTACCTGGGTGATGAGCTATTTTTATTCTAGCGGCCGGAAGTTGGACTGTGTTTTCATGTAAAATTCCATTTAAAAGGTCTTGAACCTCTCTACATGCGTCACGCTCGATAAAGTCTCCACATTTCTTTTCGTCTGCAAGCCAAAAATGTTTCCAGCTGATTTTGCCACCACGATAAAAAGTACCTTCGATTTCCTTTACTTCTTCTTTGGTCAAAAGATCTAGATTTTGATTGTTACATTCATTTACACATAGTATCTCAAGTGAATGCATTCTTTCTTCTGCAGGTGTTTCCAGAATGCACACTCCCTTTGAGGAAACCGGCAGATTCCTACTAGAGTTTGCCGAAGGGAACATATTCTGAACAGTGGCATCGATGTGACTTAACTGCACGCCAACGATACTCCTCTGCTCAAGCGTTTCCATGTTACAAGAAGCTTGTGCCAGGCTGGCCCATTTTTCATAATGTTCCTTGCTCTCTGCAATACAAATGATGTCATCCATACCATTAATTTCCGAATAGAATTCATGAAAAGCATCCACAATGGGTTTTTCCACTGGTGAAAACAATAGGAAAATAACAACAAAGCTCCCTTTTGGAAAAATGTAATCGCAGATTAAAGAAACGGTCTTCTTTAGATATTTCTTTTTGGTCCTGATCCAAGTATTTTCATCACATGGCGCATCTCCCCCCCTAAAATTGCTGCGCCCATTGCAAAATATCCAGCTGGTTTGATCAAACAAGCCAAGGTGCTTCTTAAGTTCACTTACGCTCATTCCACTTTCATTGGAATAGCTCATCAATGAATGAATATTTCTTGCATGGTGTACTTCGTACTTTGAACATAGTCCCGTCTCGTCAGAATCTGCGTCAAAATCAAAAACGCAAAAAATATTTAAGCGCATTAGAAAGTCGAGATTCTTTAGATGGTTGTTTTCACATTTGTTTGTCACAAGTATGTACCACAGGGTGTCGTCCATATATTTCTTACCCCCAGTTAGTGGTAAAAGTTTCCGTCTCAAATTTTCAGGGGCTTTGATATCACAAACGGTTCTCGACTCCGCCTTTTCCCTCTGTAAATCTACGCCCTGAAGGCCCTGAATAAATGCAACATTATCCTCCTCTTTGACCGGTTCTGATTTTGCTCCCACTCTTTGATAAAATGCCTTCTTTTCAAGGTTAATTTTATTGGTTTTTTCATTAAACTTTGGTAAACTCACCTGAAACACCTTTCCTTTTACGAAACTTGAATGTGACTCGATGTCAACTTCAACAACAAATCTTTGTTCCCCAGATTCCCTCTCAATCACTTCAATAAATTTAGGGGGGCGAATACAAGATCTTGCAGCAGCCTGCTCTGGTTGATTAAAGCTTTTTTCAATGTGATCTAATGCATCAACATACCAATCTTTGTCACTTACTGGAATCCCATCTATTTGTCCATGTTGCCATTTTTTGTTGTTAACACTGTCCCTGACGCCAAAATGTATTGTACCATTTGTTCGCACATTCATGCAGGCAGCACCAAATCGAATAACCTCATAAGCAAATTTTGCCTGGAGCCTGGTTCTATCCAGTGTTGCCGCAATATCAAATGATTTGTACTCATGGCAGGGGGTAATTAGATCTATTATCCCTGTTTCTGGTGAAAGGACTTGGTTTTTCACATATCTAAAGTTAATATTCTCTTTATCAAATGGTCGGAAATGACTGGTAGCCAACGGCCCTGCTAGATTTTGTGGTGTATTTTCTCCCGTGTCACAATCGGTTACATCTCCTCGCTTCTTTTCATTCAGCTGAATATTTGCCGGAGAATTTGACTTTGTTTTCTGGGTAGTGTTTTGTGAGTCACCTAAATTAGTAGCTGTAGTTTCCAAAGTTTTGGGAGGGTCCATAACAGCTTTTGTTGAAACCGTGTCTTCATCAACAACGTTTTGCTGTGACTGACCGGCCTGTGTATTATCTAAGGCTGGACCAGCTGTAGTGGTCTTTTCTTCTGAGAGCAGTTCATCTCTCTTTTTGATTATTAATTGGATTGGCCCTTGTTTCAGGCCAAGATTTTTCAAAAACATTTCATCAATTCCTTTTAACACGGGTCCAGATACTTCCTCGTCAAACAGTTTATCAACGTATTCCTTCTTAATTCGTATCGAATGCAACCAGTCACTAACATGGCTTTCAGTCCAGTCATCCAAGGGTATTGCTTTGTAATCTAAAACACATAAATATAGGTTCTTTAAAAATATATATGTTATTCATTTGTACAAGATAAACTGCAAATAGACACACACATAAAGGAATAAGAAAATCAATACACAAACGTCAATTAAGATTTTTGGTCTTAAACAGCCAGAGCGGCTGCTATGGACAATACAGAATACGGTACAGAACAGATGGTTTCCATTTTCGCCATGGTAATCTTTTAATTTGCATAGTAAACAAGGAAGTTCAATTTAATCTCAGCATGAGAGAGGTGATGGATTTGGCAAATTATGCCTACTAAAAAAAAAATAGAGGATGTAATAATATGTAATAACCTTGCCATCATTTTATGAAGCAGAACACAACGTTTATGCCGATATCTCCAGCAGTTATCATTTGGAAACAAATATCCAGACTTAAAATTACTTGGTGTCTTTTACCAAATACAGACTATATTATTTTGTGTAAATCTTCAAAAAGATATAGCGGTTTGTCCAACACTCATATTTTTATCCCATCACTTTTTGGAAACTAATCAGCAGTCTATTAATTTGTCTCCGACAAATCAATACAAATTACTAGCTAGTCCATATTACCCTTTTAGATATCATTTGAGATTTATGGAACCGTTACATAGAGGTTGCGTTTGAAATGAGGTTGTGGCTGAAATAAATGCCCTTTTCCGTCACAATTTATTTTACAAGTTGGATTAATCCAAATGGACAGATAAACTACTGGAAAGGTATTAAAGCTAAGGTTCAAGCTGTCATTAAAAAAAAAAAGTAATTAAATATGTACATCAATACAATCTTCACACTGACGAGTAATTAGCTAAGTTGCTGATCGATCCGTTCTCCTGTAATCGATCGCTGAAATTTGGCTGGGGGTTCACTAAATGCATCTTGTGTCCTCTTCTGCTGCATTGACAGCCAAAGTTCTGTGAGGAAGATCATGTGACCAGGCAGGCACTAGATTCAATTGAGACAAACAATGGTGCTGATATTTCCTAATACTGTAAATAAGGTTATAGGATATTAATTATAGGGAATGGGTCCCTTATAATGTATAAAGTTATATGATGCACAATTCAGCTAGCGCTCTAATCTGAGGTTACAAAAAGTGTACAATATACTATAAATTTAGGGTATAATTCTCCCAATATTATGAAACCTCAATAATCATATATAAAACAATAGAGTCCAGAGTTCAGTCAGTATATGAGAAATGCTGCTTCTTTGAACGGATCCAACCCTCGGGTCCGGATAAGAACTGTAGAAACAAAAGAAAAGAAAAAAGCACAAAACCCATAGTGCAGTATGATCAGGTTTATATAGAGATTACCGTATTTCTCTATATAAACCTAATCATACTGCACTATGGGTTTTGCGCTTTTTTCTTTTCTTTTGTTACTAGATTCAATTGGTTCACTGCTAGAGAGGGCAGGGCTCAAAAATGTGATGCTATTTCAGAAGGGGAAGGGGATGGGACTTTGCTATAGGAACAAAAATGTTTGTTACATTAGAATACATACAAATTCTTATATTTAATTTTTTTTAATGCTACAAGTATTTTCACATAGTACAGAACTAATTTTTTTATAAAAAAAAAATACATTTAGGATATTGCTTGAACTGCAGCTTTAAGAATATTGTGGTTAAGTAAACCCTTCTAAAATTGTATAGATGTGCAAATAATTGGGTGCTGCACTATTGCTATATTTTTTGGGAGGCATAGGAATATTAAAAGACATAAGACGTTCACCCTGCGTATCAACCAAATATAGGCTTTAAAATAAATAATAAATAGTAAACTAGCTCTCATAAAATCTTAGTCACTTACCCATTTTTGCACAGCCGGTGTTAATTCGGTGTTAATTCGGAATCTGTAGGAGGGGAAAACATGTTCAGTGAAATTAAATCTGGAAATCTGATTGGCTGGTGAAAGCAATAATTGTAGAAGCTTGATTTAGTTTCCTACGCATAGAAAAGGACTAGTCTCATATCAGTGAGGCATCAATGTTACACTCTACACCAGTCCCGAGGGCACTCAACCTGGGTCCCGAGGGCATCCCTAAAGGGATCCCGTGCAATTTGCTTGTCAGAAACCTACCCGGCGGGGGAGACACGCAAGTTAGGCCCAGCAGGAAGTCACACCCGACTTCCTGTATCTGCCGCCCTGGTGGGCCCTGCTGCATCACCAGCTGGGTACAGACGAGAGGATGTGAGTAAAAACAAGGTGTGGGGGGGGGAGGGAAGTTGTGTGTGTGAGCAAAAACGGGGGGGGGGAGCAGCTGTATTAGTAAAAATGGAGAGAGGATTGGGATTCTGCAGAATTTCACAATATAATTATAGGATACTGTAATGAAAATGGTGGGGAATATTACGTATTTTAAGCAATCTGCTGCTTCAGGGCTTAATATGGTTACCGCTTGTCTTAAAAATGCAATATATTGGAGGGGACTTCCGGTGACGTCAACCGGAATGGTCGGATAGAGGGAGCTTCCAGGACCCTCATAGCCTAAACGTTCAGAAGCTAATTTCCCCCACAGCTTTCTCACGCTACACAAGGAAACCACGTAGCTAAACCTCCCATGTCTAACAAAATGAAAAAGCCGCCTAGTCAGGGTGTCTCACGATATTTCTCGCCGCCGCAACACGAATCGGGCACGGCCGCTGGAGAGCAAGATGGTGTCGGGTCGCACGCTTCAACAAACAAAGTCCGAGATCGGACAATTGGAGGCTTGGATGCGGAGGGCGAAATCACACGCACTTATCTAGAACAGCTCCTCACAGCAATGCATGAAAAGCTGCATCAGTCTCTACAGCTGGATCTGAAAGCTGCTGTTGCCAAACTGAAGGAGGAAATAAATGGCCTCTCCCTGAGGACAACAGAATTGGAAGCCAAACTAGATGAAGCCCTACAACTACAGATGGCGGCGGATGATAAAATCCTGCGCCTGGGTCAGGAGATTAATTATCTTATGGAGGGTCTTGAGGATAAAGAAAACCGAGACCGTAGACAAAACTTGAGGATTCGCAATATCCCGGAAACGGTTCTCCCTGACCTCCTTCGGCCCCATCTAATAATAACATTTTAACACCATATGCAAGGATTTAGAGGAAAAAGAGCTTGAAATTGATCCGGCTCACCGGGCGTTGTGTCCTATGTCAGACGACCCGAAACGCAGGGGAGATGTTATCATACGGCTTCATACTTATTCTGCCAAGGAAAGGATAATTGGAGCCTGCAGAGAGAAGAATTTCATCTACTTCCAGAATGAACCTCTGCAAATATTTAATGATTTGCCCAGGGTGACTATTGGAAGACGTCGTGAATTTAGACCTCTGACCCCGCTTCTACGGGAAAACGGGGTGCTCTATAGATGGGGAACCCCGTTTAGACTTATTGTGATTAAAAACGGGAAACATCTCTCTGTCAAACATCCAGACGAGATAGATCAATTCGCTCGTGCGTTGGGTCTGATGCCTCCACCCCCCCTCCCCCCAGAATAGAGAACCACCAAGGGCCCAAAGAACGGAGCATGGTGCTGGACTGATCAGGGCCTCAGAGAGGCTGGCAGGGCAAAGTGCCCAAAGATCTGAGAGGCTAACTTTATCTAACTTTCTCGCCGATATTCAATCAGATCTAGCTTCCCGCTGATAACCGGATCTGAAGAGAGAGGGACCGACCCCGCTCCACTCACCTGACAAAAGATGGCTGCCCCACTGAGGATTCGGATCCTGAGGCCTGTACGTCTGGACGCGAGGAGGCAAACCAGCAATGGAGTCGATCCTTGGGATACCGGCTTTCTCCATGGGGTGGGATGTGTGGGTGCAGGGGTTGTGTGAGGGTTGTGGTGGGGACCGAGGGATGTGTCTGTGGTTGAGACCCAGAGAGGCTTCTAGGGGTGTATTTTGTGTTCCCCATGGGTGGCGCTGAGGGACTCGGGTGTTGGGTCTGTTTCGTTGGACGGCATATACCTGCGGCTTGGGACTGGGACAGTTCTCTGGATGAAACCCGGATGCGAGGCCCCACTCAGCAGAATTTTCAGGTCTGATCGGTACTTTCCAGTTATTGTTTTGTTAAAAATATTGAGCGGGCTGAATCCGACCTCGTGTAGTCGGAAGGGAGTTGAACTTTGGATGGCCAAGAGCCCCACTAGTGGGGAGTTAGAATAGCTAGATATATTATGTTACTGTTATAATTTGAATTCTCTGTATGTTGAGTACGGGTCTGATGTGGGGCGGACGTGGGCTAGACGCGATCTATGCTTGTTCTCTGAGCGCATTCACTCAGCCCCTGCCCTATAGGTGATATTGATATTCCCCCAAACCCCGTTATTTATTATATTGAGCGGGTCGTCCTGATTCTTGGTTCTCGGATGAGAGAAAAATACTAGGAGGTCAAGAGCCCCCCCCCCCACCTTAAGGAGGGAATTTATATTGATCAGCCCCGGATTCTTTATTTAGACGGTCCCCATAAGTTTCCTTGTTATGTTGATTCAAGAGTCTGACTCCTTGTAGTGTTTAGAAGTGCCATAAAAATGTTTTGTAGTAGTGTGAAAAGGTTTGAACTGTTTAAGATTTTCCCCTTAGATGAGAGGTTAATCTCTCCCCCCCCCCCGTCCCTTTGTCTCCCCCTGTACCCTATCCCCCCTCTCCCATGCCCCCCTCACCCCCCCGTGATATAATATTCTTCTAGAAGACACATTTTGGTGCTCACGAACCCCCCAATACATTTAGAAGTGTTTTTCCATCAGCATTTTACTCCTCATTCAGCAGCAAGAAACGAGAGGTGGCGATTTTGATCCAACAGGGGATCCCCTTTAATGCAGAAAAAGTTGTCACTGACCCAGAGGGTAGATTTCTTGTATGGTTCACTTTCTGGCTCAGCAATTGCTCTAATCAATCTGTATTCGCCAAATGAGAACCAGGCGGAATTTCTGATATCAGTTCTAGAAACAATTGAACCCAATTTTTTTTGTCCTCTGATTGTAGGGGGAGACCTGAATATGGCGTCTAATCCCGAAGTAGATAGATCTTCTACCCCAGGTCAGATGCACACAGCTCAGGTTTTAAAAACAGGGAAAAAATTCAGGGGTATAATAAAGGATTTCTCGCTGATAGATGTATGGAGGGCACAATATCAGGGCCAGAGGGACTATACATTCTATTCTTCTCCTCACCAAACTTACACACGAATAGACAATTTTTAGTTACAAAACATATTCTGCAGGCCTCTTTAAAATCTGATATTGGACCCATCACCTGGTCAGACCATGCGCCTTATTAACCTGACCCTCACCCTACCATTTGTAAAAACTAACTCCTTTCACTGGAGATTAAATGATTCAGTTTTGAACCATCTGGAAATAGAGAACAAAATTAAACAGGCCCTAAAGGAATATTTGAATCTCAATAAAGGCTCAGTCTCATCTCCGGCAATGCGTTGGGAAGCCCATAAGGCTACAATTAGGGTCATTTTATCTCCATAGCATTCTACAGAAAAAAGGCCAAATTGAAAATATATAAAGAACTAACAGATAAAGTTACGAATCTGGAACAACTGCATAAAGCAAACCCATAAAAAAAAATATATATATAAAGCCTTGGGCGCTGCCAGATCAGAGTTGAGACAGATACAGCTAGATGTTGAGAAGGCCCTGAAATGGACTAATCAACGATATTAAGACAAGGGTAACAAAGCGGATAAACTTTTAGCCAATAAACTAAAGGGGGTGGGCGAGGTCACATACAACGGCGATTAAGGATAATGGTCAGTCCAGGATGGGCTCAGTCTGTCAGACCGTGTCAGGGTGCTGGGTCAGTGCAGGCCGGGCTCAGTCTCTCAGACCTGGTCAGGTGCTGGGTCGGTGCAGGCTGGGCTCAGTCTCTCAGACCTGGTCAGGTGCTGGGTCGGTGCAGGCTGGGCTCAGTCTCTCAGACCTGGTCAGGTGCTGGGTCGGTGCAGGCTGGGTGTGTATATGCAGATAGAATGATGATGGGCGCCAGGAAGCTGTACAAACAAGAGCTTTATTCACAGCCGTTCATAATGGTCTACCTTCAAAGACAGACTTCACTTCAGATTTAACTGGTGGAAAAAATCCCTTAATTTTATATTCAGATAGACACTAATTATATTTAAATAATCCGTAAAATTGTTGCTTGTTTCCATTAGTATTGATTAGATTGACAATCTCCTGCATAGCATCAATAATGCCGTAGCTCGGGTGGACCCATGTTGGGGAACAGACACTATTCTCTAGGATCATTATGCCGTTACTGTGTACGGCGTTCCTTGTCCATATATATCGGATCGGTAGTGTGCTAAGGACCTTCCGGTGGGACAGGACCAATTAGGCTTCAGGAGCTACTACTCTTGGGAACCCCTGCTGAGCACACGCTTACTCCTCTTCCCACATGAGAACAATCTTGGGCCATTACTATGGGCGTCAACTATATAGGGCATATTTTTTACCTGAAAACAATAAATGGTGACAGGACATGTTTGTATGTATGTCTTTATTTATATAGCGCCATTAATGTACATAGCGCTTCACAGCAGTAAATACATGTGACAATCATATAAATAACAAATAATATAAATAACAGGTCATGGGAAGAAGTGCTTCAGGCATAAAAGTGACATTTAGGAAAAGGAGTCCCTGTTCTGAAGAGCTTACAATCTAATTGGTAGGTAGGAAGAACGTACAGAGACAGTAGGAGGGCGTGCTGGTAAGTGTGTCTGCAAGGGGCCAAGGTTTATGTATGAGGTGTAAATTATCGGCCATAGAGCTACTCATATGCTTCCTTAAGCAGGTGCGTTTTAAGATGGGCCTTAAAGGTGGATAGAGAGGGTGCTAGTCGGACATTGCGGGGAAGGGCATTCCAGAGGTTTGGGGCAGTCAGTGAGAAAAGTTTAAGGTGGGAGAGGGCTTTAGATAAAAAGGGGGGACATTCTTAATACACATAACTATACACTTAAACATATACACAGGACTCACAGTGAGGCCCTCTAACGGTAACTCCAAGGAATCTGCTTCTAGAACATTGGGTGGAGTTATATATACCGTTCTATCTCCCTTTGTGTACCTCAGTGGTCACAAGAAATCCAATGTCATGATTTGGAGGGGCAATACCAGAGTGATCCCACCCGGTTAACCAATTAAGGCAATTAACCCCTTTATTACCTTAATAGCCCCAAGAGAGAGGGAGGGCTACATGTATTGGAGGCACTTTAAAGGGTTAGGGGGCATATACTGTTCATAAACAAAGGCTGCAGTTATTGCTCTTTTTAGTACAAATTGTAGGACAGTAAACTGCATTTACCAGTTAATTTTATATTCAGGGCAATATTTCTCAACTCTTAGCCTATGTTACATAGTTATAGCTACATAGTTACATAGTAGATGAGGTTGAAAAACAAGACATACGTCCGTCAAGTTCAACCTACGCTAAATTAAGACAGACACTTTACCCTAGATCCGTACTTACAGTATATTGATCCAGAGGAAGGCAAACAGAAACCCCAGTGACACATTATCTAATGATGTCTCATAAAGGGAAAATAAATTCCATTCTGATTCCAAGAATTGGTAATCAGATTACTCCCTGGATCAACATCCTTCCCATGTTTTCTTATTGGGTATATCCCTGTATACCTTTCTTTTCTAAAAAGACATCCAACCTTTTTTTGAAGATATCTATGGTATCTGCCATCACAGTCTCCTTGGGTAATGAATCCCACATTGTAACTGCCCTTACTGTAAAGAGACATTTGCTTTATTGCTGGTGAAATCTCCTTTCCTCCAACCTTAAGGCAGGGGTGCCTGCTCTCTCTCCCCCTCCCCCCCCCCCCCCCCACCTGGTGTCCGGTGTCTTCTGACGTCACGACGCGCCGCATCACTTTTCCCCCCAGCTAAATTAAAGGGATAATGCCAATCAGGTGTTTAAATAATTAGGTATGTCTCAGGTGAGAGTTTGGGAGGCCCTACTCTATAAAAGATCAGAAACGTGAGTTTGGTCTTCACCGTACAGGTGTGTGGAAACACGTCATGCCACAATCAAAAGAAATCTGAGGACCTCAGAAAAGCAGTTATTGATGCTCATCAGTCTAGGAAGGGTTACAAAACTATCTCTAAGGATTTGGGGCTGTCAGATAGAGTCTACAAATGGAGAAAATGTAAGACCACAGTGACGCTACCCAGGCGCAGTCGTCCTACCAAAATCTCTCCAAGAACAAATCCGCAAATCATCCAGGAAGTCACAAAGAACTCCAGAGTAACATCCAAGGATCTGCAGGCCACTCTCGCCTTGGCTAATGTAAGCGTTTATGACTCAACAAAAGAAAAAGACTGAACAACAATGGTGCTCATGGAAGGATTGCCAGGAGGAAACCATTGCTGCCCTTCTGAAGTTCACCAAAGAGCACATAGATGATCCAAAGGCACTGTTCTTTGGACAGACAAGTCAAAGGTAGAACTTTTTTGCCTTAATGAGAAATGTTATGTTTGGCAAAAACCAAAATGGAGTTTGAACAGAAGAACCTCATCCAACCGTCCAGCATGGTGGTGGAAGTGTAATGGTTGGGGCTGCTTTGCTGACTCAGGACGGCTTGCCATTGTATCAGAACGTTCTAGAGGAGAATGTCAAGCCATTTGTCCTTCAGCTGAAGCGAAAGTGGGTCATGCAGCAAGACAATTATCCCTCAAAACCGATGTTAGGCTTCATTCCTGGTGGCTGCGATGGTGTGCGGCACGTACGCCATCGCAGCCACCAGGGATGAAGCCCAACATCGGTTTTGAGGGATCATTGTCTTGCTGCATGACCCACATTCGCTTCAGCTCAAGGACCAGTCGGCGTGTGTGTGATGCACGACCGCCTTTGCCAAAAGACAAGATTTTTGTTTTTGGCGCGGCGGCTGAGCAGTGGCCACATCACGGTGGCGGTTGAGCCAATGAGGGCGAACCAGCCGCGTGATGTCATGGCCGCGGCCCCGCCACCCCATCGCGAGTTGCCTGGAGTCCGTCAGATCGCTCTGCTACAGGGAACGAGCGCTGCCAGGCACCGCGTCGCACGCACTGGGGCAGTAGCCTTTTTAGAGACTGACCAGCAGTTACAGGAAACGCTTAGGTGAAGTCCTTGTTGCTCAAGGGGGCGCCACCAGGTACTGAATCCAAAGGTTCACATACTTTTTCACACATGGAAATTGAACGTTTAATCATTTGTGGATAAATATTGAAAAAGTGATTGTGTCATTTGTTTGATCAGGTTATCTTTATCTATTATTAGGACTTAGATTAAGATCTAATAACCTTTTAGGTTTGAAATGTGAAAAATCCTAAGGGGTTCACAAACTTTTTTTTTTTGCCAATGTATAGATAAAGTGACAAAAATCCTGCACCGTGTGTGTGTGTGAATACATACAACAACAACAAAAAAATACTACGATTTTCAGAAATCAGTGGGTGCTGAAACTATGGGGAGAAATGGGCAACGGGGCGCCTCTCCTCTGCAGAATGCAGGCTCATGCTGCTGCTAAGGACAGATAATGCCAGGCCAACCCTACAGTGAGTGAGGATTCCAGCATGAAGGGGAGAGTGACCATGTAACAGCCACTAAAATAAACACAACATGTGTATGGAACAGGAATCCTGTGACAATCTCTTACCTGGGCTGCTAGGAAATCAGTCAGTCTGAAGATATTGGGGTGTCCCAGCTTCCTATATCCAGACCAGTCTGCCAGAGCTCAGGGTGAGGGGGGTACTACTGCATGCTGATAAATGTTTATCTCCGCTGAACCGGACTGGCACTGCCCTCTGCATGAGAATGGGGTATCAGTGCCACTGCCCCCTGCAGGAGAATGGGGTATAAGTGGCACTTCCCACTGCAGGAGAATGGGGTATCAGTGGCACTGTCCACTGCAGGAGAATGGGGTATCAGTGGCACTGCCCACTGCAGGAGAATGGGGTATCAGTGGCACTGCCCCCTGCAGGAGAATGGGGTATCAGTGGCACTGCCCCCTGCAGGAGAATGGGGTATCAGTGGCACTGCCCACTGCAGGAGAATGGGGTATCAGTGGCACTGCCCACTGCAGGAGAATGGGGTATCAGTGGCAATGATCCCCTGCAGGAGAATGGGGTATCAGTGGCAATGCCCCCTGCATGAGAATCGGGTATCAGTGGCAATATTACTAACCTAGGCGTAGTCTCACTGAGCTCCGGAGAGAGACAGGCATTCAGCAGGATGTGCAGCGGTGGGTCCGAGGCCCCTCCCTTCCCCTATCTCAGTTTCAGTTTCCCGGTCTCCATGTAATAGGGCGTGGGCAGAGAGCAAAGATCAGTGCGGCCGGGGACGTGAAGTCTGGAAACTAGGCGGGCGGGAGCAAAATCACACACTGTTTTGTATTTATGACAAATAATCCCAATGCCAACCAGTTGCGTTATAAACATGCAGCACATACAGTACATATGCAGCACAAACACATACAGTACATATACAGTACAAACACATACAGTACATATACAGCACAAACACATACAGTACATATACAGTACAAACACATACAGTACATATACAGCACAAACACATACAGTACATATACAGCACATACACATACAGAACATTATTATGAGCTAAAGTCATTTGGCTTCTGATGTACAATGTAAAAAAGGAATTTAAACAAAAAGGCACAATAAAGACATTGCAATGATTGTTTATAGTGCTAACCTATATCCCCCCTACATACTGCAGGCACATGTGGTGAATGATAGTCACAATAGCTGCCTTTTAACACCTGCAGCGCTGGAGCAACACGTTGCCCTTCTGGCACTGCAGGGGTTAAAGTAATATTTAATGTTGGGGGGGGGGGGGGGAATTAGGGCTACCCCCTAGAAAATGAACATGTTGCTCTGTATAATTACACAAAGTATCTATTACAGTGCACAGCCGCAGTGTGTAAACATTGTAACATGAGGTTCGTTTTATCTCCCATATCTCTGCTTTATCCAGTCCCCTTTCCTAACTGGTTCTGTGACAGGCAGGGTCTGTGCATAATTACCTTAGAAATGTGGGGTAGCAAACCAGCCTGATTGTCATTTACAGTCCCAGCCGTAAATCATAGCAAAGGAAAATGTTATTTTTTTTTGGATTTATATATACAATACATCATCTATAAGTTTGAAAGGTGACAAATCACAAGGCAGCACCTCCTATGACCGAAGTGTACTAATGGCAGTGACATGGTTAAGGGGTAAGTCCTTCCTAGGGGCAAAGTGTACCAATGGGCAGTGACATGGTTAAGGGGTAAGTCCCTCCTAGGAGCAAAGTGTACCAATGGGCAGTGACATGGTTAAGGGGTCAGTCCCTCCTAGGGGCAAAGTGTACCAATGGCAGTGACATGGTTAAGGGGGTCAATCTCAAGTTTTTTGTTTTGTTTTTTTAACCAAAATGTGACATACATATGTAACAAGACTAATTTCCCTCCCACATACCAATAGAATGTGGGAGGAGTAAGAGGAGGTACTCCTCACTTACAGTGCGTAGCACAGGCCTGCACAACACGCGGCCCGCCTCCACTCATTGTGCGGCCCGCGGTGGCTTTCCCCGTCCTCCCTCCTGAGCCCGCTTGCCCCCTCTCCCGCGAGCCGCTTCTCCCCCCCCTCCTGGCCGCGAGCCCGAGGGGGGTGGGGGGTGGGATGTGTGTGGTGTGCAGGGGGGTATTGTGTGTTTGATGTGGAGGGGGAGTATTGTGTGTGGGTGAGGGGGACAGATGGGGGTATGAGAGACAGATGGGGAGTATAGCAAAGGTTGATAGTGAGCGGTTCTGGGGGATATGAGGATGATGATGAGGTGTTGGAGGAGAGATGATGATGATGATGACTGATTTTACCCGTGCGGCCCAAATTTTTTTTTCCTTGGAGCAGTTCGGCCGTTCTCGCTTTACGAGTTGTGCAGGCCTGGCGTAGCACATCAGAGTGCAGGAGGAACAACCATCCACCACCATAAGGTCCAAAGAACTGGAGCACAAAATGGTTCCTTTAGCACTTCAATAGAAAACAGGCTACTTTATTATAGGAACGGTTCCCTGCTAGAAAACAGGTCGTTTCGGGCAGCACAGCACAGGCCCTTTTGTTCTTGATGTGGTTTAGATAAATGGGCTGTGACGCTTAAACCATCAACCTTATTTTTACCATAAAGAAAATGTCTAGAATAATATATATAAAAAAATGTGACACCGAGAGATGCCCCAAGAGTTTCCATACAATTCAATGAGCATACTGCCTCAGAATGCCTGGGCGTCACAGAAAGAAGAATGGACAGTTAGTCTGGCTATATCTGTATACAGTATATGTAGAAAGAGAGGGGGGGGGTGTATATCTCAGTGTATCCATAGTAAAACAGCTTTCACACTTTTAGGCTGTGCACGCGCAGTATGGACGCTCCAATTCATTTACATTATCGCGCAGCTCGCACGCGCACAGCATGGATGCGGCCTTAATGGGAAGTGTGGCGCCCGTTGCGATCTGTATATATGCATTTTACAATGATTTTTGACGTTAGTTTGTAAACATGGCGAGATGAAAAGTTTGATTTCCTATGCCCTTTTTTTTTGTGCGATGTCAGTGTGTGTTCAACAAGTCCTCGCACAGCCAGAGTCCCCTCGCTGTCCTCCACCCCTGGTCTTTATTGGTGTATTGGGATAAAGAAAAAACACGTGTGCAACAGAACAAATTAAACATACAAAAAAGCGCTCCCCCTAATAATAAACACCTGTGGGGTGACCGTGCCTAAGGTACTGTGAAAACAATAGATACAATGAAATCTACAGTGAGAACACCCAAGCTTTATATTACAATGAAGTGTCAGTGATAACATCAGGCGCTGGATTATATTACATCAGCAAAGGTATAAACCGAAAAATGGATTGTAAAGCCAATCCTCCAACAGAATTGGCCGTCTAAGGGTCACACAAGCAAGTCTTCCCAAAACCTGCTATAAAGAATATGCCAACAAAGAGAACCAAGTCCCTGGTGCCAAGACAACAATACCTGTCCCAAGATCTGATCAGAAACCAGTCCTTGTTGGTAGTACACTCAGCCGAAAACCAGTCCTGATTTGTTGAATGAGAACACAGTGTCCACGGATGCTGCAAGCTCCACCCTACGCGTTTCGTTGGGGTACCCCTGCAGAAGTGACACAGCCCGTCACAAAATGCGTAGGGTGGGGCTTGTAACGTCCGTGGACACGGTGTTTGAGTTCAGGCATTGCAGGGACGTAATTAGGGGAGGAGTCAGCTCGAGTCGCGACTGTGAGGAGAGAGGCGGAAGACGCCAAAACCAGCTGCAAGACGCCGTGCTCACACTTGTGCTGCGGATGGCAGTCCAATATTCTGCAACGGCACATAACACTATGTGAGTGTACAAACGTTGGTCTTCTGCAGGCAATAAATGTTTTAAACTGTACTATGCACTTGTATTCAATCTTGGGCATACAGTACGTTACCTGTTTTGAGACTGCGCTGGATTCAAAGACACAGCTGCACCATTGATGCGCTCACCGAATTGGCGGAAAGAGGCACTGTGCTGCTTTTGATTCGCTGGCTTGTTGTAAGTAGGAAATTGTATTGTGCAGCGTGTTTTAAAGTAGAGAAATACTGCGAAATGGTCTGTTCTCTCTGTATTCCTTACAGGAATACCAACTTCTGAAGCAACTGAAAAGATTCTCATTCAACGAATCAGGACTGGTTTTCAGCAACACACAGAGCGTACTACCAACAAGGACTGGTTTCTGATCATATGTTGGGACTGGTATTGTTATCTTAGCGTCAGGGACTTGGTTCTCTTTGTTGGCATAAAGAAAAACACTTGATTGACAAAACTCCACCATCCAGAGACCACAAAAGAAAGGAATATGAGCCCAATTTCAAAATAAACAAAGAATCTAAATATTTGCTTTTAGCATAGTTACATTTATTTAAGGAAGCCAAGTAGATAGCACAATTTGTTTTTAATTGTACTATTACCAGTAATAGTGAGCTTTATAATGGCACATTTTCCATTTTCTAGGAGCGTTGCCAAACCGTGACGGCTACTTTAACCTCCAAAACAGCGCACATTTGAGGAATAAGGCACAAAACAAGTGGGTTACCTCTGATAATTTAATGTCACAATACGAGATAGTTTGATGAACTTGTAAAAATGCCTCGAGACGGAAGGGGTTAAAAAGAAAAAAAAAACATTTCCAGATAAACAACATTTTTAAGGGCGCACCAGTAACTACAGCAATGCAAACGAACAACACAAACAGGCTATTTCCACTTATACATACAGCATTAACTTTCTTTTCCAGTTATAACCTTGCCATGTACAGCACAAGCTGCAGTAAAGACATTTAGTAATGCTCCGTCCCTTTAAACCCTTCAGTACACGAGGGGCCTGCCATGTATTGCCACGCAGTGCCTAGCGGGCGCTCGCGCACTGAATGGGTTAAATGTATGATATTGCCGGTTATGGGGGGGAAAGAAGTTGATACAAATAAAACATTTGAATAAATACATTTGTAAGAAATCCTTAACGCAAAACGTACAGTATTCGTACCAGGATTGTAAAATAGATCGTTAATGCTTATATTTTTGTAGTATTACACACACATACACCTTTGCAAAATTAAATCTAAAATAAACTAGTACAGATACAGGCTCGGACTTGGCCACCGGATGTCTGGGACAAAACCTGGGGTCAGTATACTCAGTGTTTGTATGTGCGGATGTTAGTCAGTATGCAGTTACATGTTAACACATGTATGAGCCTCTGTATGCGTGAGTGGAAGGCGTTCTCTTTGCCATTATGGCCCTACAATCTTTTCCCCATGGACCTTGACACCCCAATTTGACACTGATCAGATACCTTTATTTTCTCCATGGGAGTCAGGAGAAAGCCACATTGGATATATACACATACATACATACACAAAACATTTGGTGCTGCATTTTATATAGTGTGTATGTAGTCTGCTTTCCCCTTCCATCTCACCGTCCCCTATACAACTTCATCTCATACCAGCGCTCCCCAAATCTGGAGCATTTTACGGTCCCGACCAATGTGGGTTGACATATGTGACATTCTCCACACATTTGTGATATATCCCTACCCTCCAGCAAACAAGGAGATGATGATGTAAAGGCTTACGGGAGTGGGGCAGTGAAGAGATATTTTAATCACCCCAAAAACATGAAGACACAGACCATATTCCCAACCTCTGCGGAGGCAAAACCGGATTCAACAACTATCCCTTCAGCATTAAAAAATATAAAAATATTATTATTATTAACCGTTTTAAAAAGTGGCTCGTTTAAAAAATAATCCTCATCCCCACAAGCATACAACCCCAATCTACTTCTACAAAGCATACAAGCCTTGCATCATATAAAAAAAAAATCTGTGATCCAATACTTTCATTCTTACTACAATACTCAAGCCCATGTTTAGAGATGCAGCACTGCCAGTTAAATACTTCATATAGGAAAATATGTTTTATACCCATATAGAGTGGGAAAGGACTCAAAAGGGTTATATCTGACCAAAAGGTGTTCCCAATTCCTCCACTTCTCCAAAAAGATCTTTTAAATTGAATAACAGATTGTATTTTCCACAATAATTAACCACTGTGGCACAAACAGACATTACAAAAGATATTACATGGTCTATTGCTGGGGTGGGCCAACTCCAGTCTTCAAGGGCCACCAACAGGGCGGATATCCCTGCTTCAGCACAGGTGGCTCAATCAGTGGTGTGCTGAAGCTGGGATATCCTTAAAACCTGACCTGTTGGTGGCCCTTGAGGACGGGAGTTGGTCAATCCTGGTCTGTTGTATGAATAATCTGTTAGCGGATACATTTGATCGTAGGTAGTATTATTGAGTATAACCTTTTTGTTGACGAGGGATGAAAGAGCGACCTATTTTTTTTCTTTTCTCAAAAGGGTCTTTTCCTTTGTGATCCTAAACTGCGGCAAAAACGTGTTCCTCCAGAATTCATACGCCTCAATCCCACCGATATATTTTTTCACAATAGCAAATATTTTTCATAAAAACTGCATTAGTCTCTTATTAAATATAAAGATATTTGTTGAACCTACTGTTTTAGAATAAAAAGATTGGTGAGGCAAGCATCAAACAGAGATACTATTTGAAAATATTAGCTGATTAATTCTACGGCGCTGGTAAGGTTTCCAATATTAATATCTCCAGACTTGTATTCTTAATGGTTACTCATGATGCCAAAGATAGCTAAAACAAATCAACTGACAGTTAATATTGGATCTCATTTAAAAGCCAATTCAGCCAGGGCTCGAGTAAAGTTTGTAGTGTGAAAACTCACGACTGTTGCAAGCCCTTAAACATCATAGTGTGGACTGCACTGTAGATGCAAAGGATTCTGGGTAAAGTAGGCAAATGATTGCGCACCAAAAAACCTATACCCAGAAACCATAGAATAAGTCTGTTTCTAATACAGTGAGATCGTGACAGATAGTAAAAGCCTCATTCGGTTTGACCTGACTAAAATGGTATACGTATTTATGAATCTGTGCAATTAAAAAACACTTGGTGATGCTAAAATGCCTCAGAAAACATGGATCTTTAGAAGAAAGATTACATCCCATTAAAGCTTTGATTTCTTTGCGTATTCCCTTTAGGGTCACGGTGTCACTGACCTGTTTCCTGCTAGAGGGGACTGTCCATTGCAGTCCTCTCTGGCAACACATGGATTAATGGGAACTGAATCACACAATGGCAGCAGTCAGCAATGTCTTTTAAGCTGTGAAACCGTGAAGCTATCTCCCTTCAGAAGCCGACTGTCAAAACCGTAAAGAATGTTCTAGTGCAACAGATTTCAAAACCAAGTCACTTATCCTCCAGCCGTGCTGTAAAAATCCAACGGCAAAACAATACTCTCAGTACTTCAGGATCCAGGCTGCTTTGTAGTGCCTCTCTTATAATGAATACGGGCAGTCTAAGGCACGTGGATGCTTTGTCTTTTTGCTCAAGGCCCAGCCTATGCAGACCAGCTCCCAGAGGATCAGGACGCAGTGCGTGGTTTGTAAAACTCCATTCTCACTCTCAAGCAACATCCGGAGACACAGGCACAGTGCAGGGTCCCTGCTCAGAAGGCTCCTGGTAATAGTAAGGCTGGAATAGTCTCTCTCGGCTGCAAGTCTGCATGGCAAGGTAGGTGTGCAGCAAAAGGTTGGGGAACCGGGATGTAAAGTAGCACACAAAGTCATCGGGGACGGTCCCCAAAGTCTCCTGCACTTCTGGTGGCAGCTCTCTGTAGTGGTGTTTCTGCAAATAAACAGGTAGAACCAAGTGAATTCATGTTGCTGATACACTGTGGCTGGTGATTTGAGTGGTGGATAGCTCTTCAACTGGCGTCCGACACAGGGCCATGCTTCGGCCCTTGGACTCTGCTCCTGCTAATTAGTACTAGTTGCGTAGGCAGATAAGTGCAGTTGAATTTCACATGTAAGACAAGGTTTATGGTACAGATGCTTACAAAATGGTTTTTAAATGTATCTTAAATATTACAATAAGTTTGTGGCCCTTCCGACTCCTAAACATGTTCTGGCTTAGCCCCCTTGATGAACTAGTTGAAAAGCCCGGATGTTCTGCAATAGGAGCAGAGTCTGAGCCTCAGAAAAGAAGCAGGTGTTGGTGTACACACTTCGGCATGTTAAAGGGTGAAATGACAATGAATGCATTCGAATTTCAGGAAACCAAATCTTCGCAAGTAACGAAATGTTGCAGAAATTCCCCGTGCATACTGGCTGAGCTCGTCGGAACAGATTAGTATTATTTTGTGGTCATTAGCAGAAAAAAAAAAAGGAACTTGCCCGGCCAGTGAGGAATACTTGAAAATGCTAAATGGCAGATTTAAAAAAATAAATAAACAGTATCTTCCCCCTACAGTAATTTGTAGTAGGGCCCATTACTGGGAAACTGGCAAAGACTTGGATGATGGATTTTCTGAGATCTCACTACAATTGGGACCATCACAGTTGGATGAATAAGGCCTACTAAGTCCGTTTTGTGCTGTTAAAGCTGCAGACCAAGCAGTATCCTACATGTGTGGGTTTCTTAATAAATCAGTTCTGTGCTATGATCAAATACTTGTAGCATTTTTAACCAGCTCTAAATTAAAATTTTAATTTATTATAATGTAACAAGCATTTTTTGTTTCTATAGCAACCATTTACAAAAGTCACATCCCCTTACTCTTCTGAAACAGGCTCTGGCACACCCCTTTTTTGAACCCTTCCCTTCTCTCTAGCAGTGCACCAATTGTATCTAGTGACTGCCTGGTCACATGATCTTCCCCACAGAACTTTGCATCTTTGGTCCTCTTCTGCTGCACTGACAGCCATTTATTGAACCCCCAAGCCGAATCTTCGCCGATCGATCACAGGAGAACGGATCGATCTGCAACTTAGCTAATTACTTAGCTTTGTGTGGAGTGAATTGATGCGCATATTAAAGGGAGGAAAACAAAACAAACAATAAAATGCAGCTTGGACTGCTGCTTTAAGATCGCTCTGGTATAGATGCAGACAGCACTACACAAATAGGAAAATATGAATACTTTATCATGGGATAAGATGGTATATTGTATTGTAATTCCATAGCACAGGGACATATAACCACAGTTAAAAGTTGACACCAAAATATAGTTATAATTCACCTTGTTTCGTAAAGCGCGCAGAAGATCTCGTGCTGATCCCCCTTTGTAACTGCGGAATTTTCTGAGATCTAGGCGGAAAATATACAAAATCACTTTAATTGTGTTCAGTCAATTATCACACAGAACAAATATTTACTTTAAAAACTACAAAAAGAATTTTTTTTTAAATTCATGGTTTTTTTTTTAATGTTATCCGAAAATAATTAATATTCTGCTGGATACCCTCGGGGGGGAAAAATGAAACCGCGATTTATTCAAGAACACAATTTTAAATATGTGTAACATATACTGTATGTATAATGCACAGTTTATGTTTTATACGGTTTTTATTTGGCTTAAGCATTCTATATTTATCACGATCAATATCGTAAATCGCCAATAAATTCTTAATATCGTTATCGTGGGAAGATTTCCGTTATTGCCCAAACCCGATCACCGAAACCACTTTAATAAAAGCAAACTTTTTTTTTTTATTGCTTTGGACTTCAATATATATATAAAAAAAAAAAAAAACACAGATTAAAATATTAATAATAAATATTACAAAACAAGCATTTAAATGGCCGAGAAGGTTGGCCGGGGACGAGTGCCTCCTCTGAGCCAACAATATGTTGCTTAATGGTAATGCTGCTGTGAGCAGAGGAGTATAAGGTTATTACTTGCGCGCGCGCGCGACCGACCTCATAGCCTCGCAGCCCAACGACGTGTGAACTGAGCTGGAGGCGTGGCGGACGCGTCACGAAGCTGGTTCGCCCTCATTGGTTGAACCGCTCACGTCACGCGGCCGCGCTTGAAAAGACAACATTTTTTGGCTTTTCAAAACGCGGTCGCGCCATGTCGTGCACGCACACTATGGGCGGCCGCATAGAGATTATGCCATTTGTGTTTGTCGCGCGCGAGCGCCATGGAGCGGGGTAGAATCTCAGCCTAAGATACCTGTCTGAAGTGGTACGGTGATGTGTTCTCTCCAGTCCATCTTCACCACCTGCCTTCCTCCCCTCTCCAACTGTTTAACAATTGGACCGTCAAGTGACTCCTTTTCTATTCGATCACTCACGTCCTGCAAATAGAGGGCGATACATTGTAACAACACAGGAGAGCAGCAGTGATATAGCAGCATCTAAAGCAGCAATCCCCGCCGTCCCCCACCTGCCTACCCCATCTGAATCTTATTTTTATTTTTTACTAGGATTTATTATTATTATTATTATTATTACTGTATATGTTTTACCAGGAAGTAATACACAGAGTTACCAGCAGAGGGCCCCTGGAGCAGAAGCACGATAACTTCATCTCCAAGGACGCCCTGCTCGCCAAGATACTTACAGATAAAAGGTAAAGCCGGTTATATTTAAACCCTCCGGCGTCACACGGGCCCACAGGAAGCCACGATGGATGGCGCTGCGGCTTATTGGCCCATGTGACGCGGGAGATTTAAACCGCCGTTCTGTTTCGCTGTGTGCTACCTTCGGCATCAAGTATCTCAGTAACCAAGGGTTCCCCGGAGATGAAAGCAACGAATGGCAGCTCCACGGACCCCCCGCTTCATATCCTGGTAAAAGAAAAACCAAAAAGACAAAGTCACGGCGTCACGGAAAACCAACCTGGAAAAACTGGAGCTGCTTTTCCAGGCTCCAGAAAAACGGGTGCTTCAGCATGGACTCCGCTGAAGGACGCGTCGCAGGTTCCTTGTTAATCATTTGCTCTATGAGTTTATGAGCAACGATGTCTTCTGCAAAAGTAACAACAACAAAAAAGTGGTGATAAGTTTTAGTATTCAGGTATCCAGGAACCCAGAACAAGGCCTCACCTGAGTCTCTATGTTGGGGTCCGCTGCAAACTGATCATTTTTCAACTCAGGAACGGAGGAAAATCGAGCCAATAACCTTAAATAAACTCTACAGTTCAGCTACACAAAGGTCAACCCATTTGCAGAACCAAAGTGAATTAAAGTTGCAGAAATAAGTAACAGATGCTGGTGTATAAACCGTAAGCGATAATAAAAGGTGGGATTTCAGGAAACAAAGGTTTCGGGAATTCTCCGACCCTTGGAGATGTGCAAAACGTTCGGCCAAGGTCCTGAACCAACCGAAATGTGTCATCATTCAGTCATGAGAAGGGAGGGAGTGTGGGTTCTAGTAAAGTACCTACAGAAACATTCCTGGAGAGATACCCGTGAACACACCTGAGATAGTTGGGTACCATGGCGCGGTGGTTGAGCGCGCTGCAAATCCCAGACTCACCGTGCTTGTCTAGGTTTAGACAGTCCAGGTTGTAAGCGCCTAGAAGGATGTTGGCTTGCCGCTGCAGGGACTTGCCAAACGGGTGCTTCCCTTCTGATACCACGTAGTAGAACACGCAGCCAGCGGAGAAGATGTCCACGGTGTATGTCTGTCAAAATGAGATCCAGTGAGCTTGCAGGTATATCCAAAGCAATACATCAATGCACGTCATCAAGAGCATGTGCCCTCACATACAGGCAGGTTACACCCTTCATTGGCAGAAGAAAAATAATTGCACGTCAACTCTACAAAGTTTGACAAACGGAATAGAACTAGAAGTCCAAGACTAGGTCTACCTTGGCCAGCAAGTTTAAATAGATGGGAAGCTTTCAAATGAGATCAATAGGAGAATGAAGATGGGGCAGAACGCAACTGGAAGAAACAAGATGAACAAGGAAACCTTCCACTATGTCTCAAGAGGAAAGTGTTCGACAAGATTATCCTGCCCGTGCTCCTGTATGGATCTGACCCGTGTATCCTGCCCGTGCTCCTGTATGGATGTGACCCGTGTATCCTGCCCAGGCTCCTGTATGGATCTGACCCATGTATCCTGCCCGTGCTCCTGTATGGATGTGACCCGTGTATCCTGCATGGATGTGACCCGTGTATCCTGCCCGTGCTCCTGTATGGATGTGACCCGTGTATCCTGCCCGTGCTCCTGTGTAGATCTGACCCGTGTATCCTGCCCGTGCTCCTGTATGGATGTGACCCGTGTATCCTGCCCGTGCTCCTGTATGGATGTGACCCGTGTATCCTGCCCGTGCTCCTGTGTAGATCTGACCCGTGTATCCTACCCGTGCTCCTGTATGGATGTGACCCGTGTATCCTGCATGGATCCGACCCGTGTATCCTGCCCGTGCTCCTGTGTGGATCTGACCCGTGTATCCTGCCCGTGCTCCTGTATGGATGTGACCTGTGTATCCTGCCCGTGCTCCTGTATGGATGTGACCCGTGTATCCTGCCCGTGCTCCTGTGTAGATCTGACCCGTGTATCCTACCCGTGCTCCTGTATGGATGTGACCCGTGTATCCTGCATGGATCTGACCCGTGTATCCTGCCCGTGCTCCTGTGTGGATCTGACCCGTGTATCCTGCCCGTGCTCCTGTATGGATGTGACCCGTGTATCCTGCCCATGCTCTTGTATGGATGTGACCCGTGTATCCTGCCCATGCTCCTGTATGGATGTGACCCGTGTATCCTGCCCGTGCTCCTGTATGGATGTGACCCGTGTATCCTGTCCATGCTCCTGTATGGATGTGACCCGTGTATCCTGCATGGATGTGACCCGTGTATCCTGCCCGTGCTCCTGTATGGATCTGACCCGTGTATCCTACCCGTGCTCCTGTATGGTTGTGACCCGTGTATCCTGCATGGATGTGACCCGTGTATCCTGCCCGTGCTCCTGTATGGATGTGACCCATGTATCCTGCCCGTGCTCCTGTGTGGATCTGACCCGTGTATCCTGCCCGTGCTCCTGTGTGGATCTGACCCGTGTATCCTGCCCGTGCTCCTGTATGGATGTGACCCGTGTATCCTGCCCATGCTCCTGTATGGATGTGACCTGTGTATCCTGCCCATGCTCCTGTATGGATGTGACCCGTGTATCCTGCCCATGCTCCTGTATGGATGTGACCCGTGTATCCTGCCCATGCTCCTGTATGGATGTGACCCGTGTATCCTGCCCATGCTCCTGTATGGATGTGACCCGTGCTCCTGTATGGATGTGACCCGTGTATCCTGCATGGATGTGACCCGTGTATCCTGCATGGATGTGACCCGTGTATCCTGCATGGATGTGACCCGTGTATCCTGCCCGTGCTCCTGTATGGATGTGACCCATGTATCCTGCCCGTGCTCCTGTATGGATGTGACCCGTGTATCCTGCCCGTGCTCCTGTATGGATGTGACCCGTGTATCCTGCCCGTGCTCCTGTATGGATGTGACCCGTGTATCCTGCCCATGCTCCTGTATGGATGTGACCCGTGCTCCTGTATGGATGTGACCCGTGTATCCTGCATGGATGTGACCCGTGTATCCTGCCCGTGCTCCTGTATGGATGTGACCCATGTATCCTGCCCGTGCTCCTGTATGGATGTGACCCGTGTATCCTGCCCGTGCTCCTGTATGGATGTGACCCGTGTATCCTGCCCGTGCTCCTGTATGGATGTGACCCGTGTATCCTGCCCGTGCTCCTGTGTGGATCTGACCCGTGTATCCTGCCCGTGCTCCTGTATGGATGTGACCCGTGTATCCTGCCCATGCTCCTGTATGGATGTGACCCGTGTATCCTGCATGGATGTGACCCGTGTATACTGCCCGTGCTCCTGTATGGATGTGACCCGTGTATCCTGCCCGTGCTCCTGTATGGATGTGACCGTGTATCCTGCCCGTGCTCCTGTATGGATGTGACCCGTGTATCCTGCCCGTGCTCCTGTATGGATGTGACCCGTGTATCCTGCCCGTGCTCCTGTATGGATGTGACCCGTGTATCCTGCCCGTGCTCCTGTATGGATGTGACCCGTGTATCCTGCCCGTGCTCCTGTGTGGATCTGACCCGTGTATCCTGCCCGTGCTCCTGTATGGATGTGACCCGTGTATCCTGCCCATGCTCCTGTATGGATGTGACCCGTGTATCCTGCCCATGCTCCTGTATGGATGTGACCCGTGTATCCTGCCCGTGCTCCTGTATGGATGTGACCCGTGTATCCTGCCCGTGCTCCTGTATGGATGTGACCCGTGTATCCTGCCCATGCTCCTGTATGGATGTGACCCGTGTATCCTGCCCATGCTCCTGTATGGATGTGACCCGTGTATCCTGCCCGTGCTCCTGTATGGATGTGACCCGTGTATCCTGCCCGTGCTCCTGTATGGATGTGACCCGTGTATCCTGCCCGTGCTCCTGTGTGGATCTGACCCGTGTATCCTGCCCGTGCTCCTGTATGGATGTGACCCGTGTATCCTGCCCATGCTCCTGTATGGATGTGACCCGTGTATCCTGCCCATGCTCCTGTATGGATGTGACCCGTGTATCCTGCCCGTGCTCCTGTATGGATGTGACCCGTGTATCCTGCCCGTGCTCCTGTATGGATGTGACCCGTGTATCCTGCCCATGCTCCTGTATGGATGTGACCCGTGTATCCTGCCCATGCTCCTGTATGGATGTGACCCGTGTATCCTGCCCGTGCTCCTGTGTGGATGTGACCCATGTATCCTGCCCGTGCTCCTGTATGGATGTGACCCGTGTATCCTGCCCATGCTCCTGTATGGATGTGACCCGTGTATCCTGCCCATGCTCCTGTATGGATGTGACCCGTGTATCCTGCCCGTGCTCCTGTATGGATGTGACCCGTGTATCCTGCTGTGCTCCTGTATGGATGTGACCCATGTATCCTGCCCGTGCTCCTGTATGGATGTGACCCGTGTATCCTGCCTGTGCTCCTGTATGAATTCTTCGCAGAGATGAGGCGATACTGGAGAGCAGGTAAGAAGGCAGGGAGAGCGAGTCTTAAAAAGTTTGAGCACTCCCGATCTACAGTATCCATCTACCTTCCCTCTCACACAATTCCTTCTGATGAGGGTATGACGAAGTCTCATTCATTGAGTTCTATAGTTAATGTTTTGCCAGATTGCTAAAACGTATATATATATATAAAAAATTTTTTGAAGAACTTTAAACCAGATCTGAAAATAATAATAAATAATATGTTCTCGTATAGCGCTGCTAGTTGTACGCAGCGCTTTACAGAGACATTTTGCAGGCACAGGTCCCTGCCCCGTGGAGCTTACAATCTGTTTTTTTTTTTGGTGCCTGAGGCACAGGGAGATAAAGTGCTGTAAATGCTATAGCCTAGTGTTAGAAGTGTCTGCGATACATTGCTGGCCTGACACCAAGGGGCTATTCTATACATGCACAAGTGACCACCCTCCATAGACTTCAACAGGGACTTTTGTCTGAAAACATCCCGAATAAGGCCCTAAATGGGCTACGACTTCAGCTTCTCCAAATCCTTGGGCAGAACAGCAGAAGTGAATTTGCTTACGGGATTCTCTTTACAGTCTTCGCTCAGCATCTCCGGAGCGATCCAGCCTTCTGTCCCCGGTACTCCTGAGCGCCGGCTGAAGCTATGCCTGCCCGCGGCCAGCTTCTTGCACAGGCCGAAGTCCGAGATCATGGCCTTCACCTTCCCGTGGGCGTTGGGCATCGAGATCAGGATGTTGTGAGGCTTCAAATCTCTGTGAACTAAGGGGGTGGGAGGGGGGGTTTAACTATTTTGCCACAAAGAAGTACAATAATACATATATTTATCATTCCATCATTCCCATTAACTGATGTACATTTTTTTTTAAATCTATGTGTTTTATTTTTACATCGTAGATGAGGTTGAAAAAAAAAAGACGTGCGTCCATCCATTTCAACCTATGCTACATTTAGACGACAGATACTTTATCCTATATTTGTACTTGCAGTATTATCATCCAGTGGAAGGCAAACAAACACCCCATCTAATGATATCTCATAAAAGAAATTCCTCCCTGACTCCAAATATTGGCAATCAGATTACTCCCGGGATCAACATCCTTCCCATGTTTACTTATTGGGTATATCCCTGTATATCTTTCCTTTCTAAAAAGATGTACAACCTTTTTTTTGAACAAATCTATTGTATCTGCCATCACAGTCTCCATGGGTAATTAATTCCACATTTTAACTGCCCTTACGGTAAAGAACCCTTTCCTGCTGGTGAAATCTCCTTTCCTCCAACCCAATTTTCTGCCACAAGCTTACATTTAATTTCATACATAAATATAAATTAATCAGAATTGTACCAACACACACACACACACACACACACACACACACACACACACACACACACACACACACACACACACACAGTGGGTGCAGGGTAACATTACAGCCACAAAGAAAGATATATCCCTTAAAAACGGGGCAGCCTGGGGAGGTCAAATCTCACTGATCAGAAATACAAAGGGTCTTCTTACCTATACTGAGAGAATGAAGGTACGCAAGTCCAGACACCGTCTGCTCCAAAAGGGTAATAGGTCCCAAACCATGGCGATCAAAGTCCTTTTCTTCCACATACTGACAAATGGAATGTATTTTAAAATGAGCAAATCAAATGTACGCTGTCCCAGAAACAAAAAACCTATTTTTCATTATACGGATCCGCGGATAAAAATCACATAGTCCCAATATAAAGCAGAAGATAGAAGAGGTCTCCAACACACCACTGCCAACTGTGGAAGCTATTAACATTCCACCGCCTCCTACTGACCGGATATGGCAAGTACACCCGGGGAAAGAGCTGAATCAGTTTGCAAGGACAGAGTACAGATGTTGCAGATGTTACTGCGCCAGTTAAAGCAGAACTGCAGGAGACACTGCCATTTTTAAAATTGGTTTGAAGCTGGGTGTCTCCGGCGCTGAACCGCGTTGATTTCAGCTCTGGTGACCCCCTGCTTCCCGAGATTCTCCTTTAAAACATTATGACAAAGCATTTTAGACGAGGACAGGTTAATGCCATATCTATTCTGAGAACAGAATATTCTGTTCTATTCTCTCTTTCTTATAAGAAGAGTTCTAGGTGTCTCAATAAGAAAGTATCCCACAGCATCACACTTTGATTACTAGCTGTATTACTTTTCACAGGTAGGGGGCCTATTCTAGATCTGCCGATTGGCCCGTTTTCTGCTGAACTTCCCCGTTGCAGAATAAGCCCCATAATCCTTCTGTTCTAGATTTGCAGCGCAGTGGCGGACCCCGTCACCGGTGGGCTCGCCTCTCCCCCTAGGATCCTACCTGTGGAGCGGGGAGGCGGGAGCCCAACGAGGTGGTGAATGCAGAAGTTGGGCCCGACTTCCGGGGGAAGCCAACTTCCATACTAGGACCATCTGGGTGGGCGCTCACCTCCACTGCCACCGCTCCACGGGTACAGCCCCGGAGCTAGAGGCGGGCCTTTAGACATGGCGGAACGCTGGAGGATGGGCACTTCCATGTGGTGGGTCCGAACCGGCTGCACATCTAGTAGTTCTGCCACTGCCCCAACTTAACCCCTTTGCTGCCAGAGAGGACAGCAACGGACAGTCCGCGCCCCTCCCCCCCCCCGTCCCGTCTGTACTGGGACCGCTCTACGCTCCTCACCTCTTGCAGTGTGGCAGTGCACAACTCTATGGCGATGTACTGAAACTGCCGGTCCTTCTCCGTGCAGAAGTAGCGAATCACGTTGGGGTACTCGTCCGATTCTCTTAACAGCTGCACCTCCCGGTCCGCGAAACTGAAGCATTCTGGGAGGATTCGCTTCACGGCGACATCTCTGTTGTCAAAACGTCCTCTACAGAGAGACCGAAAAAAAAAGAAATGAAGTCCTATACGTAATATTCTCTGGTCAAAAACAATAGTGTATAAAGTGCCATGTTTCCAACATACAAATCCCAAAGAAGGGGACGAGACTTTTTCAGAGATGGCATCAGATGTACAGAATATTTACGTGATTTAGGACCCCCAAAATCTGTAAAAGTTGCACCCATCAACAGCACAACCTTGTACGCTCAGCAGGAACATTCGTCTCTGCTCACCTGTAAACGATTGTTCCTTCCGCACCGTGGCCTAGAACCTCCCTGGGATTGAAGGAGATTTTGCCGACTGTTACCAGCCTGTCTTCGTCTGTGGAAGAGAAGGTGATGGGACAAGTTACAGCCAAGTTACAATAGCTGGAGATACTTTGTAATCATAAAGGACAAAATCAGTTAGTGTTAGGACCTGCGATATTATGGTCATGCCTTGAAAGTGGCTCGCAGGCTTATACGCTTTGGCCAAAGGGTTAACTAAGTGACCCTTTTTCAAGAGATATCTAGGTATTTCCCTGTCTATTTTTGTCACATTGGATGTTGCTCTGGACTTTTGTTTCTTTTTGATACAATTAGAAATGCCTAGTAGCACTCTTGACACACACATACAGACACACACCACACACACACACACACACACCACACACAATTTTGGGGGGTTTCTGACAGCTTGCTGGGTATCTGTGTGTGTGTAATAATAAAAAACAAAAAAACGACACTGACAAAACTTCTACATGACTTCAAACATCCTGAGAAAACCACAAATGACACTTCAAAGTCATTGAAAAAATTAGCAAACGCGTAGAATTCGGGAAATAACCCTCCGTATTGCAGAACTATTTTTTTTGTACTTCTCACTAAGCGGAAGAGTCGAAATTCTCCCAAAGTTTAAGCGCAACATGTTTACGGACCAATTTAACAACCATTCTTCAACAGCACCTGCAGGTGCGTTAAAAAAAATAAACAAAAATAACCCGGATTTACCCTCTAAACGTCATTATTAATGGTGTAATCCCTCAAAAAAGGATTGTGCATTCCTGCAGTTGGAACACAGTACCGCTACTTTTTAAAATGAGTTAAAGGAGTGGCAAGAATGCGCCTTTCGAGTTACAGCAAAATTAGATTGTAAGCTGCGCGGGGCAGGGACACATTGCGCTTGCATAATTCGATGTACAGCGCAGCGCAGAAACGCATACACGACGAATGCCACTTTGATCAGTGGTTTTATCCCATCGTGCAGGCACGCCGGACGTCACGGACGGTCGTACCTCCTTCCGGCTCTGCAGAGACGGTGCTTCCGACCTCGGAAGTGGACAGATAGGACTGCGCGGATTGGTTGGAAGCCTTCGGGGACACGTTGGGGGTGCTGGCGTTGGAGCTCTCGCTCCGCATCCCGGAGTGATCCAGGAAGTCGGCTTCCGAAGGGGACGGGAAGGCGACGCTCTGCACCTGCAGCAGCTGGATCTTCTCTTCCAGCTGCTTCTGGAACTGCTGATGTTGCAGCTGCTGCTGCTGGTGCACGGTCTGGAAAAAGCCGGGAGCCTCATGTAGCGCAAAATATAGGAAATAACCTCTAGTTTCCTTCTCTCAACATGGAGCGCCAAACCCCTTTCTTTGCTGGAGCGGCCCGCTAAGCACTTGCAGACACTTCTTACAGTGAAAGGGTTAAAACGCTAATCTATGATGTGTTGCAAACTGCAGCAAATAAAAATACCACCTGTGAGCACACGTGCACGTCTCAGACAGGTCTGCAACCCTGCGCTTCCCCGTTATCGCTTAGCATACAGTGCATCCACTGCAGCCAGGGATTCTGGGTAATGACATGCAAATGAGCACTCGATGTGCATCACGCTTTACCGCTTATGTACCCTATAAGCTTAGGCCGACCGTATTACAGAGTTTCAGCACAGCCCGGGTTATAAACGGCGGTAAGTTTGACCTTTTCATCCTTTTGCGACATTCTCCCCTATCTTCAGTTTCACAGAGACAATGAAAGCACACAATAGTGTGACGGTCTCCGGAGAACAGCCACTGTGACTTTTCCAAGACCTGCCTTATATGTGCTAAGTTACTAGGCCCAATAAATAGGGGGGGAGGGGTTCTAGTTTTAGCTTATATGTGCTAAACCCATCTTTCTAATGGACGGTTAAACCTACTTTTACAAGGCTACACGAATGCACGGTCTATAGATGAGTTTGCCAAGCGGCTACAGCTGGTGGAATTCTTGCGCAAGGATAGTTGTCTCCCTCACACTGTTCCTGGAAGTCGGTCTCCTGCTCTAATAACTGGCTTGGCATATATTGTAGTAGCGAATGGAAACCACAGTTACCTTTGGGTATGTGATGACAAAAGCCACCCATCCTGCCAAGAGGAAAGTGCTAAATATGATGGTGGCCAGGTCTTTAAGCAACGAGTCCACCGGAGCTTCTGGTTTGGGAAGGAACTGACTGGACATGTCACTGATATCCTTGGGAAAAGCCGTGTGCAGGTCCTCAGAGGGGTCGTCAACCATGTCCAAGACCTCCTACGGAAGCAACTCAATCAATTAAAAAAAACAAAAAAAACGCACCATGCACCGATCGGCACTAAAGATGCACTGACATTTTGGACATCAAAGTGATGGAACGCGTTGGAATTTTCAGCGCATATGTTGGGTAACGTTTATACGGCGCTTCCTTCAATGGATTGCCACATTAGTCCGCTCATTCACAAACCTCTGTGAAGCGGGAGTTTCCCGAGCCGGCCGCTATCACTTTTTCATCTCTTCTGGGCAAGTTGGTTGGGAAGGTCTCCAGGATCTTGGTTGGTGCGTAGAGCGGGATCTCGTGGTGTCCTTGGAAAGAAGTAGGGAAATAATTAAAAAAAAAAACAGAAGGAAAACTCATCGCCATAACTTCACCTGGGCTTTTTTTCACAGCAAGGAACAGTTCTATAGGGCATATATAACCTCAATGTTTCACTACTTGTGGCCTTCAGCAAAGTCAAAGTATGATATCGAACATTTGGCACAGATGGGATAGAGCTACAGTAGCTGCATTGATCCTAAAGGGAAGATTTGTTGTAGAAACAAGGTATTATATCACATTTATCCACATAAGTGATAGATGAGAGCTATTAATTACTCCATGAGAGTTCTGCATAGATGCAACTGTATATCCAGTGCTTTCGAAAACGAACAGGACTCTTCTTCATGTGTACATCTACTGAATAGTACCAAAACCTTCCACAAATGGGCCAACATCATTGGTGTTTCATTAGCTCACACATCTTGAAGTGAGAAGAGAATTTAGGTTCAATACTAGTCAGCCCAGCACTCTCCTCCCCTAAATTACGTCAGTCCTGACAACACTCAGTAATTGATCTGCAATCAACTCTCCATTTGAGGATCCATCTATCCCATCACCCTTTACCACGTCCCACCGGGTAACATACCTCCTCCCTTCCACTCTGTTGATACAGAGTTCCTGGAGGTGACTTGTGATGCCTCCAAGGCCCAGAGTCACTTGAGCACGCCTCCGCTCCCATTCAGATGAATGAGAGTAAAAAGCGTATCCCTTCGGTGGATCTGGGCCAAAGAGGGTTATTCATTAAATTGCGAATGCCGGAACTGGGCGCTATAGCATGGAAACTCATGGACTTGAATGGCTAAATAGGCATTATCGCACTTTAGTGAATAACCATCTAAAGCTCATGTTGGTATAACAACCTGCAACTGACTTGCTCTGGGATTGCATACATTCTAGGGTGGAAATTGTACCCAGTGTGTCCACTAGAGGGCATAATCATGATGCTGGGACGATCAATAGCTGTACCTATTAGCAGCCAATGGTTTCTCCAATAATTCAGCTTGTGCTTCGCTTTCATCCCTGCAGAAAACTTCAGGTCTGTGCTGGGCGTAAACTCACACTCTCCGTTGTCCTCAATTGTCACCCCGTCTGTTTTAGGGCCCTCCAGCATTGGAATCGCTCTCCCTCTCGGCTGGAGACAAACAGTTATTGGCTTTCATTTTTTTTTTTTCAACCTCTTTGCTACAAAAAGCTATACCGACTTCACCAAGGGCATAAAGTGTGTGTGTGT
>NC_134504.1:10376416-10453907 GCF_040206685.1 Ascaphus truei
CCGTGACAACACGGAAATCATTATTATATGTCTTAATTGCAGCGGCCTTTTAAAGACAAAGCCGCCCCTAACGAGGTAAGAGATGGAGGTACCTGTCCTCCCAAGATACAGCAGAGTTGTGGATGGGCAGAGACTTTCTGCAAAGGACGACGTCAACGTCTGCTGCTTCTCCCCCGTTATTAGGTCAATCACGTACCAAATATCTTGTTTCTTTCCTGCAGCCGGTGAATGAAAGACATAGCTCTCTTACATTTACACATATACGCCCTCCATGTAAGAGTATGAAGGCGGTATGGGGTCATATGAAGGTAAAATAATTTACAAATATATCCAATTGTCGGGTGTTTCAGGGTCAGGGGGGGGGGGGGGAAGTACAACTCCAAGCTCCTCCGAATTGTACAGTCGGAGATATTTGGTCATTGAATGTACACAGTTAAAACTTGTAGCACCAAAAGTACAGATCTGCTGTGAGGCGGCTTCCTAGTGTCGGGGAAAAGATCAGAACAATTCAAATGAATAGGGAATAAAATCTTCTCCTACGCAGGGAAGAGGCTTCACAGGCTGAATTTGCACACATAAAACACATACTTACTTACATACACCTCGACTATAATTGAAATGAGGAGCAGCGGATAGGTAGAGTAGTTACATGAACAGATGAACCAGCAGAGATCTGCCTCCAAAAAACTGTTTATGGTCCCAAGGTTCAGGAAAGTATCCGGCTGCTCCTCCTCTTACCGTGCACTCCAAAACTGGTACAATCTACCGGAGACTCTCACAGCCGCCACCAGTCTAAGTTCTTTCAAAACTAACGCTCTCACATTTTAAACTGGTCTGTAACTGTTACATACGCCTATAATATATATTATCTCTAACTGTGCATGCAATGTCTTGTACATAATGTATAACCCTGCTCACTTAATGTACAGTATTTGTAACCATGTATCAGTCAACATAATTCGGTGCCAAGGACATACTTGAAAAACAGAGGTAACTCTCAGTGTATTACTTCCTGGTAAAACATTTTTTATAAATAAATAATACTCAAAGTAAATAAATAATGAATGGGGATTTATTAGTCAGATTCACGTCGGTCCCCATCTAAAAATGTTTACTTCGAGTGTGCCCGTTCACCGGTTCATACATCAGACACACAAATAGAAAAAAAAAATAAGAAAATATGCTATCTTACAGCATGCCATTCCACAGCACACCCATCAAAACAAGCAGACGCCTTTGGACCTTAGTATGAAATGATCTGGTCTATAATAGAGCAACGCCTCCACAACATTGGAGAAAATCACAAGAAACCAAAATACTAAGAGAACTGGAGTTTTTATGTATTTGTTCATCACACAGCAAAACCATCGCTTCCTGTGAGAGGAAACAGCAGCTGTATTAGAGAATCCAAAAACCAAAAAGTGTATAATAGCAGCTATATCCAGAGCAGCGGCTCCCAAACCTTCTTACATGGTGCACTCGCTGCTAGAAAACACTTAGTCCACGCTTAAATAAGGCCCCCATACTGCCCCTCAGTGTGTGCAGGCAGCATGGGGGGTATAGCTGTCACCCAGTGCGGGAGCTTCCAACATCACATCCCACAATGCCTTGCTGCTGTGTATGCAAAGTGGGGAGCAAGGAAGCTCCTGCTGTAATTGACAGCTACATTCCCCGCCTCTCACGCTAAGGTGCAGTTTGAGGTCTTACTAAGAGCCCAGTCCCTTCACGGACTCAGGAACCCGCTACACCGCCTGGAATCCGACGTCCCATCTTTTTGGTGGCTAACTTCTAGAGCAGGAGTAGCCAACTTCAGTCCAGGGTTTAAGGACATGCCTGCTTCAGCACAGGCGACTCAATCAGTAGGAACCACTGATCTAGTGTGTGCAATAGAAAAAAACACCTACGGCTGCTCTAGCTCCTTCTGTGTGTACACACGTGTGCGTGTGTATTTGTATACGTGTAGTGTGTGGGAACCAGAGAGAGTCCTCCGGAGCTGAAACGCATAGAATTCAGGAGACCCCCTCCCCCCCCCGGCTCCTTACTTACTGGTGAAGTTATATGGTTGCTTCATGGTTTTAAAATGGCCACCCCATAGGAAGCCCCAACGGACGTTGCGACTTCCAATTGGCCTCATGACGCAGGAGATTTGAACGCCCATATTGTTTCCCCTGGAGAGGGGGGGGGGGCAGAGACACCAATAACTTGACCGGTAAAGATCTCCGCAACCAGAGGGTTTGTGGGGCCACTCTTTATATAGAATTACAAATACATTAAGTGACTGCAATAATTAAACACACCTTTATATCCATGTATATACCCGTGTTTCTATCGGTTAGCTGGCACTGCACGCTCCCACTTCAGAGGCTCCACGGCTACCCTTCCTCCCTGAATTGTTTCAGCGTACGATACTGAAATAACCAAGTGATGTTACCGGAACTCACTGGTTCTCCTGCTCCTAACTCCAGCGCCCCATACCCAGCGCCAGGTTTAGGAGTTGGCTCTGAAACGGCCTGCCGCCCTTTTGGAACAGTCACCTCTTTTAATTGCATTCAGTCTTTCAATTGCTGGGGACGTACCCCTCCCCGAATATTTACTTACCCATGTACAGAACGCCATCTGAAGTCCGGCACGGTGACGCCTGCACCAGCTCAGGGATGGTAAACGGAAGTCTCTGTAAGAGGGGGGAAAACACAGTAAGCAGGCAATCGCTCCTAGGACCAAAGTGTACTCATTCCAGCGACATGTTTAAGGGGCGAGTCCCTTAAAGGACACATGTGTAATAATGTCAGTGGCGTGGTTAAGTGTGCTATTGGCAGTGACGTGTTTAAGGGGTCACGTCTGGGTGATTGATGCTTCCTTTTTTCCCCCACCAATCTGACACCCGCGGTGTCATTTGCTGCCGGGTTGCCATGGCGACGGAAAGTTAAGGTAAGTAACGTTACAGAGGCCTCGCGCGACAGGGAAGCGCGGAGCCTCTGTAACCGCCATGCCCCCCTCCCCCCCAGTTTGCGCTCCACTGAGTTAAAGGAAACCAATACCATTGTTACATTTAAGGGTTATTCCAAGGTCAGCTCTACTGTATTTCTCCAAGAAAATTCTCAATAACTGATGCACTGTATAAACATTGTTAATGGTGGGTAGTCAAGGAGACTCAGTGGTAGCTCTCCCAGAATCCCCTGCTTGCCTCACCCAGAGTTTGTAGTCGCTCTCTCCCAAGTGAGGGCGGGGACATCAGACTGGAATTCTAGCTTCATCTGATTCTGCCATATTGTTCAAGCCTAGTCAGTAGGGATTGTCTCCCACTAAGTAGTGTCCCAGGAAGTTTAAGACGCGTCCTGCGGGACTGAGGAAGCTCTAAGCGGAGAGAAACGCGTGGGGCGAACAACGCAAATCACAGGAGGACTGTCTAACTTTGGTGAAGATTTTACCAAGGATTGGGTTCTTCCTTCGCTGAATTTCCACTGTGGACGTCCGCCACGGGGGGTGGGGGGTGGGGGGGGGGAATTACCAGAAGAAGGAGTGCCGTCTTCGCCATTGTCTGACCCAGGGTAGCCCCGCTGCTCGACTCCAACCTGTGTTTGTGAGTTTATTACTTTTTAATTTAAATCTTTGTTATGAAGTTGTCTGCACTACTTTTTCGTGTCCTCTTTCTTCACATATGGGATCATCCTCCTCATGTTTCTCTACACGTCAACACTTGGCTTCGTAGCCTGACGGACATCACCACCAGATCTACATATGGGGTGGTCACTCTTGATAACCACATAGCTCTTATCGCTCATAAAGAATGCGAGTGAACTACATATATTTTTCACCTTGAATCACAAGTAACAATACTTCTGTGCACGATAAGTGTGTTTTTTTCTTCCTATATATACACCCCATGATGGGAGTGCGCTCCTGACCTTTCCTGCGTCCCTATGGACTTGGATTGAGTCCACTCCAGGAGCAGCACCCATTCAGAGGACTGCATGAAATAATAATCATTTTTTCACTTTTTTCACTACTGTGTTCACTTGGTTTATATTCATTAACAACGGTATTTGCGCTTATTTTTTTGTCTTCATCTCTGGAATTAAAACTCCACCTGATTCTGCCATATTGTTCGACCCTAGTCAGCAGGGATTGTCCGTGAGACTTTCTCCCACTTCGTAGAGTCCCAGGAAGTTTAAAGACGCGTCCTGTGGCTATGTGATGAGCTTTCCAAAGGGGAAGGAGAAAGATCAGCAAACGTCAGACTTCAATGGAGTCTCACTCATAGAAATGAGCGCGTCTCCTTTAAAAAGTGACAGTTTTGGGGGGCCAGCCCCCCCAAAATCTGAATTCCCTGGCATCTCTGCTGTGGTAGTGAAGTGGTTAAGCCCTTGGAGGGAGTTTTTCGCCCTGCAGGTGCGCTTTCTGGCCCAGAATACAGCCGTTGCAGGTAATTATAAGTGAAAGGCAGTGATGGTTTGTACAGTACATTATATTCCCTCCTTCCCCCGAGACTGTGTGCTTTGAAATGTCGTTGGTCTCCTCTGCCACACGGTCCCTCAGCCGTTCCATCTCCTCATTCACATACCTGCGTATTTATATGCGTGGCTTGCGGCCTAAAACGGCTACGCACGCGGTTTATATTTGTGCAGGAAGGCTCCGATACTTTTTGCAATGCGCCCATTTAAAAAGAAGCAGTTTTACATGGCAGCGATGTCAAACGAATGACAGTAATGGGTTAAAACTAGAAATAAGGGACAACGATATTAATGTTTAAATTATTATTATTTTTTAACAGAAATGATTTCCACCCACAGTCCTCATTGTAACTGAAAGCACAACGGGATATTATTATCCCACAAATTACTTAAAAAACACATATACTGTACATGATTCTTTTTAAAAAGGTGCCCAACATCAGTTTTATCCTATGAAACCCATTGCTGCCATTATTTGACGCGGGTCCGAAGTGCGACTTCATCTTTAAAAAGGTCGGTCTCGAAATGAATAGGATGCAGAATAAAGTAATACAGAGGGGGGGTTGGGAAATTTCCCTCCGGGACGGTCATGTTTCTTTAGAAGTGCAATCCCTTAAAAAACAGGGGTTCTTAACGCCAGTCCTCAAGACTCGAACAGGTCTGGTTTTTAGGATATCCCAGCTTCCGCACAGGTGGCTCAGTCAGACCCTGCTTCACCTGCACTGTGGCTGGGATATCCTGAAAACCTGACCTGTTAGGGGGGGTCTTATGGACTGGCGACTAGAACCCCTTCCTTAACCATTACCCCTCCCCTGAGCAATGCAAGAGAGGTGTAACGGACTCCATAGCCGGCCTTTGTCACTCAGCTTCTCCTTCCGCATTAAAGACGCTTTTTCGTGTTTCACAAAAACACGGAAACTCTGCAAACCCGCGGTCTGAAGGCGGTGTAACCCCCCCACCCCCCCCAGATCTTACCGTCAACCCTTCGTCATTTTTGCTGCCGAGCGTGTACAAGCTTCCGTCGTTCGGATCCGGAAGAAACGCCGGCCTGAAAAACACAACGCAAAGACATTGTCTCGGGGACACAGCGCTCAGAATAATTACAAGACGCACAGTACTATTATACAAGGGTTACAAGCGATATATATCAGCCAACGGTGGCACTCGTGAATCCAGCTCATTCAGTGCCCAGACGCGCAGCAGGGTGGGAGGCAAACAGAAATACGCATGGACCTTGCTCAAGAACAACTGTTCTGAGCAACAGGTCCCTGTGGGGACCAAAGCTTTGAATATTCTGCCATAGAAATCATTATTTTGTTAGGATCTATTAGTGGCGGACATTTCCATTTGAGACTCACAGACTCACGAAGTAGCACTGCTTAGGCAATATAGCCCCTTTATATTTCCTCAACTTAAAGCTGCACACCCAGCAATATCCTACGTGTGTTTTTTTTTTTTTTAATAAATCAGTTCTGTACCATGAGAAAATACTTGTAGCATTTTATTTAAACAACTCTGAATGACATTTTTAATGTATTATATATAATGCAACAAGCATTTTTTGTTTCTATAGCAACCATTTACAATGTCACATCCCCTTCCTCTTCTGAAACAGGCTCTCTGGCACACCCCTTTTTGAGCCCTGCCCTCTCTCTAGCAGTGCACCAATTGTATCTAGTGACTGCCTGGTCACATGATCTTCCCCACAAAAGGCAAAAAAGAACGGGGCTCCCAAGACCAGTGCTTCAGAGCGATGGACAAAACGGCATATGTAAATACAGCTGACATTTCTGATTTGTTGAAGACAGACGATAATGCACATGGGTGTGACGTCTACGAGTCTCACGTATTCATTGCTCTAGTGTGGAGGTATGTATGAGCCTGGATAAAGAGGATAATGAAGCCAATATCTGCCTGTGAGGACAGCTGTGGCTTGTTCTATTCTACAGGCATACATATGAATCTTACATCTTCACCCCAGTGAATGAAAGTGATGATCACAGGGGTACTACTCACAACTGATGCAGTCTGTCTTCTGGTTCGAGCTTCCAGCCGACCAACATTAGGAGGTAAATCCAGAAATGAAGAAAGCGGAGCACTGCAGACCACAAACGGGGCTACGCACAAGTATAGAAAATGAAAAACAATTTATTGGGTGGGTGACAGCATGGAGGGTGGCATGTAAGTCACTCTGACGCGTTTCACGCTCTTTAACAAAGCGCCGCGAGCGCAAAACGCATCAGAGTGACTTACATGCCGCCCCCCATGCAATAAATTGTTTTTAATTTTCTATACTTGTGCGTAACCCCATTTTTGGTCTGCAGTGCTCCGCTTTCTTCTCCATTTCTGGATCTACCTCCTAATCTTCCCCACAGAACTTTGCATCTTTGGTCCTCTTCTGCTGCACCGACAGCCATTTAGTGAACCCCCCCCGAGCCGAATCTTCGCCGATCGATCGGCGACTTAGTTAATTACTTATTGTGTGGGATTGTACTGATGCACATATTAAAGAGAAAATAAAAACTAAATAAAAACGGCAGCTTGCCGCTTTAAAAGCTGCAACCCCGAGATATAGATATAGGTATATAGGAAACGGAAGAGGAGGCTGTCATTAGGGCAGCGTAAACGGTTAACTCTTTATTTGCGGGCGTCAGGACTGAGCAATATATCCTTTTTATAAAGAAAGTTCACAATGACGGCCATGTTTTTTAACCTGTTCAGTGCCAGAAACGTTTTTTTTTTTGCACCAAGCCAGGAGTGACCAACTCCCAGTCCTTAAGGGGCAACCACAAGTCAGGTTTTCAGGATATTCCTGCTTTAGCCCAGGCGGCTCGACAGCTACTGGTGGAGCCTGCTTCAGCACAGGTGGCTCAGTCAGTCCCAGCTTCAGCACAGATGGCTCAACCTGTGCTGAAGCAGGGATATCCTGAAAACCTGACCTGTTGGTGGCCCTTGAGTACTGGGAGTTGCCCACCCCTGCACGTGGCGAATATCACTGCCACGATTTTTATCCCTTATTAAAAGGACACACAATTCACCCTTCAGCACACACTATACCAGTGTACACAACCCTGAGGCAGAGATACACTGCAATAGGTTGGAAAGTACTCACGCTTCCACATGTGTCGGAACTTGAAGGACAGGATCTGCAGGAAGACCAAGAAGACGCAGTCAGTAAAATCACATTTAAAGGTCACCCGTCTCGCGTCTGCTGGAAGACGTTCAAAACCCACAACCAGTTCTACCCCGCGGATCTCTCCTGCAATACGAATACTAAGAATAATAAAACCGGTAACCAGGGAAAGCTGCAATTAGGATAGGTTATAAATAAATAAAAAGGGTCCTGTATAGCGCTGACGGTGTATGCCGGCCTGTGCACTGAATTCTGCGGGCACAAGAAGCCCCTGTCGCGGAGAGCTTACAATCTAATGCAGGGAGAAAGAGTGACTTTCCCTACGAAAGGATGCGCTTATAGTGCCGGCGACGTCGCGTCAAAACAAACGCATTGCCACCGTCGCTTGCGCAACGCAGCGACGGTTTGGGGCGCGATCACTAAAAGTCATCTCAATTTGATTTTTCCAGCGACCGCAGCCTGACGTCGCCGGCACTATAAGCGCAGCCTTACAAGGAGCCTGCGCTGAAATGCAAACTGCCCCCCCCTCCCTCCCACCGCCACCTCAAAGGTTGAGACATTTCCACCAAGCTCCTTCAGCCTTATAAATGACCTACAGAAAAAGCGCTAGTTCCTCGTTGCTATCAAACATATTAAACGCAACATGTTACCTGCATGTGATCAAAACGGGGTTTGGAAGAAAATGACACTAAAATGGATTAAAATGACACCCTAATTTTATAGACCAGGGGTGGGCCAACTCCCAGTCCTCAAGGGCCACCAACCGGTCAGGTTTTCAGGAACTCCCTGCTTCAGCACAGGTGGCTCAATCAGTGGCTCACTCTTCAGTAAAATGGCAGCACGGTGCCAGAGGGCTCCGGCACTGCGACCGCTCCGACACTCAAAGGGTTAACGGGCATTTTGTTGATGCCCGAGTGATCAGCAGCACATCTTCCTCCCCGGGAGCTCAAGGGTTAATGTCATCTTTATAAAGGATTTTTTTTTTTTTTTTTAACACTTTTCATAGAGATTGTAACGTGTAAAGCAGCCGTTTTCCTGGCATTTGTGCACATTTACACGTCTCTTCTTCCCCTTTCCAACGCTCTATTTGTAAAAATCTGAAATATTAAGTGCCCGGCAGGCTAAAAATCATCATTTCTAAGCGCACGCACATTGCTGCTTCGATGGAGTGAAATATACCTGTATCCGTAGGGCTTTTTGTCAGAGTGAAACTTTATTTCATATAATAATAAAATTTATTTCATACAGCGCTTTTCTCCCCATGGGACTCTATTACAGTATAGTGTGTGGTACGCAGCAGATAAGAATGTTACAGACACAGTCCCTGTCCCGCAGAGCTTACAATCTATGCTTGTGGTGCCTGAGGCACAGGGAGATAAAGTGACTTGCTCAAGGTCACAAGGAGCGAATCCAGAGATTCACGCTCAGTGGCATTGTTATCGATCAGTGTCTTTACTCACTGAGCCGCTCCTTCTCGGTCAGGACCGGGTCATTAGTACATACAATGCACTTTCTTCTAGTAAATAACCTTTATTTTTCACTTTCCCCCGATCCGCCCTTCGGAGGGACATACATCGGAATGACACGGGCACCTCCCGTCTACACGCGAGGCCAGTGTGCTTCCAACATGATGCAAGAATGGGGTAATCCACTGACCGGACCGACAAACACGACTCGTTCTCACCCCTTCCTTACAGAGAACAGATGTTTAAAAGCAGCAGTGCCCCCTGTCTGATGTGGTTTATTTAATCCCTCTCTTTCCCTGCTTTTTTTGGGGGCGGGGGGGCAGGGGGCTGGGGAGGGTAAACTGGGGTTTCTCGGAATTGAAACACTATTTTCAGCTCCCGGGATCACCTGCTTCCCAAGATAGTTGCAGGTGAAGGTAGAGAGCTCCTGTCCCTCCAGGGTAAACAAGATGGCCGTTTCCATCTCCCGCGTGACAACAGGAAGCAGCTACGGATGACAGTAATCCATTGCGGCTTCCTATTGGCCCGTGTAATGCCGGGGATTTAAATACCAGGAAGTATAGGCGCTGGAGTTACCGGCAAGTATCTCGGTAATCGCGGCCCAACAGCGTTATTTCCCTCTCTCCTCTCTCAACTTCAGTTAAAACACCTATTTCAGGGTCTGGATCGCAGTAACGCCAAGACAAGCTTCCCGTCACGTTACCGGGAGAGAATGCAGCATTATGCTACAACACGGCGTTAACGTCTGAGCTAATGAGCGGCTCTTATCTCTGCGTGCAATTGGCATCACGCACACAAGGTTACCTCGGGTAAAAACATCAGTTCCCGATAAGAGCAAAGTGACATTACGAGCCCGGATTTAACAGAGCTTTCTGGATCAAAACCAAAAAGTTTCAAAAATAAACCCTGTCGCCAAGGAGAGGGCGGGGAAAGTGCCCAAAAGCAGCGGGTCAAACCTTCCTCTCTGCCCGGGTTATTTTGACCTGGCCACCGTCCAAACATTCATCTCTGCCGATCCACCAGGGTCACAGTAACAGCTGCTAACCGGACAGTTGTGGGTAAGGGAAATACTGAAACCACTGGCAATAAAACTGGACATTATGGGGTCTTGGGCTTTGGTCCTGCTGCGTCCGACGGCGCGCGGCCACGTGCGCCACCAGCCCCTTACCTGCAATCTGTTTGTCCCTGCTGCCTCCTCCCTCCGTGGCTCACTACGTGCTGTGACGCGTCAGCTGGCCAGCGCTACCAGAAGATGGTATTCTGAAGCTTTGACGCGTCACGTGGTGCGCGTGTGAGCCAGAGGAGGTGAGTGGGGGGAGGGGAGGGGGCTTCGGGAGTGAGAGAGTGCCGCCATTGATTGTTAACCTCTGCCACATATACCGGGACATGGTGCATTTGTCCTTCCCTGTGTGATCAGCCTCCCAAAAGTGTTATTACTGAGCAAGATGGCGGCTCTGCGGCTGGTGCTATCATTGTCGGGGCGGAGAGCTCCTGTTCCACTCGCTGCTCCCCCCGAGGTTACGCTCTCCCAGCTACGGGAGCGGGAGCGTATGTCAGGTCTGTGACAGACGGACACACACAGGGGCAGATCCACCCGAGTGACAGGTGCGTGAAGCGGCTCCAGGCGGTCACAGACCGCTCGGAGTTTCCGCGGCTCCAGGTGGAGAGCGGCGGCTGTTCTGGGTTCCAGGACAAATTCTCCCGTGTCCCGCGCCTCTACAGTCGCATGATAATATTAAAATAAATATGTATCGGACGTCTATTCCCATCTGTGACACGCTCTGAGCAGAGCGGCTGAGCCTCTGCGCCATATTCACTGACCCGCGCTAATTGGTCTTTTAAAAGGGAATAAATTGTGTGCGCTTCAAGGAGTAGGGTGCTATAGTTTTATACAGTTGGCATTTTAACAGGTATATTTATATAAGTGAGGTTGTGTATTATAAAAAGTCAAAGTGTAAATTAAAAAAAAAAAAAAAAAAAGTGTTATTACCGTGTGTGTCCTTCCCTCTGTGCTGAGAGAGCAAAATCTGCTCTTGCATAGCGCGCATGCGCGACCGGCACATGGCTACCGCGCAGGCGCGACCGGCACATGGCTACCGCGCAGGCGCGACCGGCACATGGCTACCGCGCATGCGTGACCGGCACATGGCTACCGCGCATGCGTGACCGGCACAAGGCTACCGCGCATGCGCTACCAGCACATGGCTACCGCGCAGGCGCGACCGGCACATGGCTACCGCGCATGCGCGACCGGCACATGGCTACCGCGCAGGCGCGACCGGTTCTTTCCAACTACGCATGCGCGGTTGGCGGGTTGCTGGTAGGCAAATACCATGCGCAGTTGAAAAGAGCCGATCGCGCATGCGCGGTAGCAAAGTGCCGGTCGCGCATGCAGAGCAGAAAAATTATGCATTGAGCGGGTCACCCAAGAGGGCGGGCCTCCGGGCTTTAGCTCCGGCCCTGGGCCTCACATTGTCCCATATCACAGATCCTTATTTCTGGGACACACACATGTTGCGCAGTTTCATCGATGTTTTTATATAGCGGTAGAACATATTTGGACAATACTGGCGCTGTATCTAAAATCAAGTAATAATGGCGAGATGATATTTATATTCAGTGGCTGCGTATATAGCGGGGACAGTGTACGCGGCGCAGTATATCAAATGTTACAGGCACAATAAATCGCTGCCTCGCACTGCTTACAATCTAATGTTGCTTTTTGAGGCGCAGGGAGATCAAAGTGACCGGCACACGGGTCACACATTGACCGGACACTGGGATTCCAACCACTTCAAAAGGCAGTGATATTGTCCTTCTGCTTTAGCCACCTGTGCTGAAGCAGGGATATCCCCAAAACCCAGCCTGTTGGTGGCCCTTGAGGACTGGAGTTGGCCACCCCTGATCTAGATGCTAATTGTACAGGACATGTGGACGGGTCTGGCTCGCAGAATTGGGGAGGTCCAGACGTGCATTACCTTCTTTTAATGTCCATTTGATGGAGCCGGTCCTCTTGCTGACCGCGTGCAGACTTCCATCCAAGGTGGACACAAACAGCAGCGTTTCCGGCAGCGACACCGTGCCGCAGCTCGCGCTGTCCTGAAAAGAAGAACGCCAAGTATTAGCAGGGCCGCCGGGTCCCTCACCTGATGGTCTGTTCTGTGCATTCTGCAGAGGACGAGGACTGGAACAAGGAGGTTACGCTCTAAAAGATACAGGGTGGGAGGTGGCGGGGAAGTAACTTCACTGAAAGGGCACACCCCTTTTTGAGCCCTGCCCTCTCTCTCTAGCAGTGCACCAATTGTATCTAGTGACTGCCTGGTCACATGATCTTCCCCACAGAACTTTACATCTTTGATCGTCTACTGCTGCACTGACAGCCATTTAGTGAGCCCCCCCGAGCAGAATCTTCGCCGATCGATCACAGGAGAACGGATCGATCGGCAACTTAGCTAATTACTTATCATTGTGTGGGATTGTATTGATGCACAGATTAAAGGGGAAACATAAATACATTTAAATAAACGGCAGCTTGGACGGCTGCTTTAGAGGTGGGGAGAGAAGGTGTTTGGCGCATACGGAGTGTGAGGGGGGTCCGCGGGTAAGGGGCAGTGAAGGGAAAAGGGTCTAAGGCCTCGGCCATGGCGCGCTCCCGCTCAGCACTGAGCCCCTAGAGCCGCAATTAGAGCGACTTTAGTAGGGGCTCACCTATGCTTCCGCAAGCGCGCGGAAGCGCAGGTCTTAGGGGAATTTAAAATTCCCCCGCTTGCCGGCGAGACAGGCCGGTCACGTGAGCGGTTCGCCCAATGAGGGCGAACCAGCTCCGTGACGTCACTGGCCCGCCCCCGGCCAGTGACGCGCCCCCCCCGGCGCGTGCGGTAAGCAACCGCAAGGCCAGGGAAAGCACCCGCTTTCCCTGAGCCTCAGTGCGCCTCAGCGAGCAAGCAGGGAGCCTGGCCGAGGCCTAAGGAGTGAGAGAACAGTAGAGGCGAAAGGGGCGGAGAGGAGTTAGGCCGTGTCCATGGGGAGCGCGGCGCGATCAAAATGCCGTTCCTCTATGAGGTCGGCCATAAAAAGCACGAGCGCAATGCAGAGCATTTGTTTCTATCGCGCGACGGGTCACGCGAGTGTTCCGCCCAATGAGGACACGCCCCGTCATCGCGTCCACTTACAGGGCACAAATCGCTCCAACTAGAGGCGCGCGTGAAGCCACGGTCACGGTCACACACGCACCCACCCCGGACACGGCCTTATGGGTAGAGCGCAGGAGACGAGCAGGCGTATAACGTTGTGTATGTATGCACGAGTACAAACCCTTTCTGTGTCATTTATGGCCGTATGGGGCATGGCTACAATTTGTTTCCCACTGTGGGAACATCAACACCCCAGTCCGACACCGCATTGTAAACGGCAATAGGAATACAAATTACCCAAAGGAAGCCACCAGGGCCTCCTCATTATGGAAAAGTCCAGACATCAACTGGAGTCCAATGCGAAAACTGTGCAGATGGATCTCGGTATCCGGATCTCCGGTTAATGTCAGAGCAGAGTTTGTGGGATCAGCTCTACACTTCACTCCATGCATCGAGATCATTTTGTAAATGTCTACAGAACACGGTCCCGCTGTTAGCAAAACACCATTACAAACCAAACAACAGAATATGCACCTGTTCCCGAAACATGGGTAACTGGTATTTCACAACTGGTTTCTGACACCTGCCTGGGTGAGTGGCTCCAGTTAAGTTTCGGTTATTTGCAGTAAGTGAGCTACACAAACCGTTCTCGATGTATTTACAGCCTCAGGGCATCTGAAAACCAACTCAGCCCAGCCTCTGGGAGACGTCCTGCATGGCAACGGAAGGTGCGCTGAGCCTAAATCTCAGCTGTTGTGTAAAACAGCCTCTGATGGGGGTAGGAATCTTAAAATTATCCTCAACATACACATCTCTCACTGTTGCAAACCTGCCCCAAACCCACACACAGAGACCACATTTTACTGCTCCTGTAACATATAGATTTGAGAATTTTGCTATGCACATTGATGTAATTGCTCGGCGAACCGCGGATTATTTTTTTTTGGCGACTACAAAAAGGGCAAATTTTTCACGGTTCGCAATCTGATACAAAAAGGTTTTCACGTCACTAATGCCAAGTATACAGAATATATACACACACACAGACACCTCTCTAAAGATCCTTTAAACACCCTATGCCAGGAGTTCGCAGACTTCTGGTGCTGCGCCCCCCTGCCTGCTTCCCCCCAGTGCTCGTGCCCCCGTTTACCTTAGTGCCATGGGGTCAAGTGACGTCACCCCGCGGCATCATTTGACGACGCGTCGCCCGAAGCCGGCTGAATCACGGCAAGCGAGTTACAGAGGCCTCACGCCTCCCCCCAGCATTTCATTTAAATGCCTTGGGGATGAGCGCAAGGGCCTCTGTAACCGCTGCGCCCCCCCAAAAAAATCTTCCGGTTAGATTTACGTTTAACCAGACGCGCGCCGACCTGGAACTTTAATACGGGTGCAGTATCCATGGCACCATTTGGATATGATGAGGCCGCTTCCCTTTGCTAATGAAGAGTTCAGAACCATGCAAAACACTGGGACCCAATTCTTCGTCAGGATTCAACTAGTGAATAGAGGGTGAGCAGGAGACGAGCAGGGAATTCTGGGAAATGTTGTTCTGGGAGTATTTGTAATTAGCCGCTCTGAGTGTTTAACGCTGCTGATTTAGGGCCGAATTGCACCCTTAAAAACGAGTTAATCGAGTACAGGTGATCCTCGGTATCCGACGGTCCGTTATCTGTCGAACGGCTTTAATCCGACTCCGCATAAAGCAGTCCGCTGGACGCATTATCGGACATCGGAACCGCTTACCCGCCGCAAATTAACAAGTCTGTTATCCGACTGTGGTTTGCGGGAGGGATTTCGGCAGATAAGCGAGGAGCGCCTGTATATTACATCAACAGCTCAGTAAAACAAAACACTTTACCAATGTTGTAGGTTCAATTCCTGCCTGGGTGATTTGCACTGCAATCTTTCCCCGAGGGGGGAAGAGGGTACTTAAAATGGAGACTGGAATTTTGATGTATTTTTCCTTGTAAAAGATCTTCATAAAAAAAATTAATATAGAACAGAGAACGTCCCCTTTAAAAACAAAATCTCCAACCTGTGAAGTTGGACGTTTCATCAGCTTCTCTGTTTCTCTCCAGAAATAGCCCCCGAAACCTCTGGTTTCAGATCGCTGAAACACGCGTTTGTTTCCCATATAACCCAGCAAAATTATCTAGCGTTCCTTCAGTAAGCAAATAACCAGAAGCAAAAAAAAAATAACCCAGAGAGATTAAACCAGGTGCACTTGTGATGTTTGCTTTGGAAGGGAATGCCGAATGTCAACATATAATAATACTCCAAGCGCATGATCCCAAAAGGAAATAAAGCCATGTAGCAATATATACAGGACTTCGCATAAAGGTTAAAGCGCTTTACCATGGAACACCTTGTCAAATGCTTTGGTTGGTAGTGTAACCTCTTGGCTGCCAGTTTAAATAGCTGTAGGCCCAGATTCACTAAACGCTGATAAAAAAAGCAGCAATGTTATTTTTATATGTGAACCGTGTGGCAATGTATAATTCTTCATTCTTACCCAAAGATGGCAAAATCGCGTGGTGCACCCGTTACAAATCTGTCAAAATCCTGATTGTGTGCCTAACTAAATGGCCGCCTTTCCGTTTCAATCCTTCAGTCAGTGTAACTCTGCAGCGACAATGTATTCTTATATTACTAAAAGGTGACATTATCTATTGTTACAGTTTGCAGCTCAAACTGCTGGGAACATTAGCAACAAATGATGAAACAGGAAAGTGTTAGAGCAGGGGGTGCTGAACTGCAGTCCTCAGCACAGTTGGCTCAATCAGTCCCTGCTTCAGCACCGGTGGCTCAGGTCTTGCTGAATCTGGGATATCCTTACAACCGGACCCGTTGGCGGTTCTTGAGGACGGAAGTCGGACCGCCCCTGTATTAGGCCAACAAGCACGCGGAGCAGCACATTGGCACCGGCACGAATGGAACCCGCCACCTTGTCCCTCCCTAGTTTGGTGACACAGACTACAGGCCCCCACGGTGTTGAAGGTGCGAGCGCACGCCCGGCCCAGCAGGACGCGATGATTTGCAAACCACCGTACAAAAAAAGACAAAACAAACGAGAACTCGAGACGACGAAGCGCCATTTATTCCGTTCCATATTAATTGGGCGCCCTGCCATCAGGAACACGCAGTGCTGCCAGGGGAAGGAAAACAAAAGGTTCGGAGGCTTCTCCAAGATTAACACGGAAGATTATTAGTGCTGAACTTAAAAACTTTTTACGAGTGTGTTATAGGTTTAACCGCGTCACTGCCACAGGTGGCGGCAACGATGCATTATTACTGCCATTACCCAACTAGCCCAGGGGTGAGCAACTCCCAGTCCTCAAGGGCCACCAACAGGTCAGGTTTTAAGGATATCCCTGCTTCAGCACAGGCAGCTAGACAGCCACCTGTGCTGAAGCAGGGATTTGGTGGTGGCCCTTGAGGACTGGAGATGGCCACCCCTGGACTAGTCTGGCCCATATTAGTTGACGAAGAATTAATTTAAAAACGAGGGCCATTGCGACTAGTGTAAAAAAGGAAGTTAACTGAAGTTATTATTATTAATATTATTATTAATAACTGGGGTGTAACACGCAAGCTTAACGAATAAGATGTTGGACCCATTACTTTGCATTAAAATAAAAGGTGGCAAAATGATGTTTTTATATATTGTTGCTTTGCGCCGATAAAGGAGTAAAAAATAAATAAGGGAATAGAAAGAATTTGGGAATGGGGAACGGGGAACGCAGGGGACAGACAAAAAAAAAAACGCATCATTGTCACTCATCAGCATGCGGACCGCGATTAGTAATCACATGTTCCTGCCGGCCTTGTTCCGACGTTAGTAATTCCAACGGGCAGCGAAGGGTTAGTTGCGCAAATTAAAAGATGGCTTCTCCAATCTGAAAGCATCTCGTTAGGCAGGCACCTCGACTCATAAATAACAAATACTCAATTGCAAAACGTAAATCATTTTTATAGATTATATAAACAACGGGGCGTTTTGCACGTGCAAAAAATGTATAAAGACACATACAAAAGCAGTGATATATACACACGCGCGTTACTGTGTGGACTGTAAGCTCTTCTGGTCAGGGACTCCTTTTGTCAATGTTACTTTTATGTCTGTGTAACCCCCCCCCCCTTCTCATCCACCCTTTCCTCATAAAGGGTTACCAACATGGCTGGGGCATGCTGGGCCATACCCAGGGTTGCTATGGCGATCCAGACGTCCCACAGGGGAAGTTAAGGAGGAGGGAGTTCTCTAAAAGGTTAGGTTCCAGGAGGACAGGAGGAGAGGAGCCTCAGGGGGAGTAGACAAGTAATGTTTATAAAGTAATAGTATAGACCAGGCGCCCCTGTTTATTATGTTGTGCATGGGGACATTACCCTAGTATCCTCGAAGAATGGAATCCAGAATAAGTAATAAAAAGGAATACGGCACGCCACAGAGGGCCTCAGGAAAGATGGCTCCCGGGTGCCAGCGGATCAGCTCGAACCGCGGATCGGCGCTAATATTCCTCAGCAGTCTGTGCGCAAGTGGCAGTTACAAATCAGGTACCGGGTCAAGTAAGAAAGACCCGCCAGGATTCGCGTAGGGGACCAGAGAAGAAGAAAAAAAAAAAAAAAAAAAAAAAAATCGGATAAATACACAGGATGCTTCCGAAGCAACAAGGGGGTCCAGGTGCCACACTTACTCAGAGCAACTGAGTCAAAGTAACAGCATCGGAGTGTTAGGAGTGGGCACCGATGGTAGAACTGTATCCATGCGAGTCTGTTATAAAGCACAGTGCATTATTTACATATATGAGCGGTCCCTTTGTTTGGGGACACGAATAAATAAAAGTTGTACTGCAAACGTTACTGGCGCCCATCTTTGCACATCCTTGCTACCTCATCGCCAGCCGCCTGAATCCAGCCCGATTCACGGTATCCCACGCGAAGTAGCCATATAATACACCCCCTACTAGCCGGGCAGGGAGGGTGACGTGTATTACTGCTACGAAGTGCTACACAAATGAAAGATATACATACGTGTGTGTTAATGTGTGCACAGACCCAAACATGCTTACACACCGCTAAAACTGTAAGCCTGTGGTTTTATTTTGCTTATACAGGCGGTCCTCGGTATCCGACGGCGCGCTGTCAAACGACTCACCCGACGCCGCATAATCCAATCCGCTGGACGCATTATCCAACTTCGGAACCGCTTACCCACCGGGGATTAACATGGGCCCGCAATCCTGCGGCGGTCTGCAGGACGCATTCCGGCGGATAAGCGAGGATCAACCGTACATGTACAATCGTCAGGACTGAATATGCAATACCCCTGAGAAAGCAGGAACCCCCTGTGAAACGCGTAGGGTGACGGAGGACAGGATAGAGTGCGACACACGAAATCACGGGAGTGACATCAGACGCCGGTTGGGACGGCGTAGACTATCGCAACATCGAGAGAGAGAGAGAGAGAGAGAAGGGATCATCTTTATCTGGCTCCGATTTGGAACTGAACGGACTCGGTGCGAGTTGTTGTCTCTGATTTTAACATAACGAAGTCCACTTTACACCTTTCCCAAGAGGCTGCCTCGCTCCCGCATTCCACACATTGCATCTACAGACGGCCAAACGCAGGAAAAGACACCTTTAAACACAGAGTTCAGTGAAGCGCTCACACCTAACGCAGGACGGCTTTCCCAAACTGGACGCCATTTTTGAAGAAAACCTTACAGCGAGTCGCCCAGCCAAAAATAGGATTTCTCCAAAACAAAAACTACTGTTCGAGTTGCACAATCAAATCCCGCATCTCCGATAGGCCCAGCGACAGCAAACAACACTTCGCTGCCTGACATTGTGCCCTGTCTGTATACAGGGAGAGCCTGTCTGTATACAGGGAGAGCCTGTCTGCCATGCGACCTCTTTGAACAAATATTATACTTTCTCAAGGGAAAATTAATCGCTTTCAACAGTTGGCAAAGCTATTTCTGTTGAAGGAAGAAAGGAATTGCGATTCCTCTTTAAAAAAAAAAAAAAGAGTGTAAATAAGAGATTAGAAGTGTGAATTCAGTTTCATATCATATGTATGTATATGCTTGTTATGCTCTGTATCAGGGGCGCACAAAGTTTTCCTGCTGCACCCCCCCTGCCTGCTCTCCCCCCCCCCCCCCATAAAAAGAATCCGCAGGGTCACGTGACCCCCGCGGTGACGTTTGCCACCGGGTTGCCATGACGACGCGTCGCTGGAAGGCAAGGTAAGTGAAGTTACAGAGGCCTTCCCGCGATCCGTGGCGTTTAATTTAAATGCAGTCGGGAGGGGAAGCGCGGGGCCTCTGTAACCGCCGCGCCCCCGCCCAGAAACTTAGGTGGGGCGCGTCCAACACTTTGTGCATCACTGCTCTATACAGAACCACCGTTTCTACTATTTATAACAGCTTGTTTCATGAATATATAAGATACGTCCCAAGCCGAGCGGTAAAAAGATCAGTTAAAAATGTGTTAGTAATAACCTCCGAAAAAGAGGGCATTACTGGCCAATCATGTCCTGGCTGGAGGTGTGACGGTTTGAGGACCAGCCAATAGCGTCCGTTTATTACTGGGAGAATAGTGCCTGGAAATCAGCCAATCAGCTTTCACATTGGAAGGGATTATGGGAATTGTATTTTATACTACAAATGAAACATGCTGCCCTTATTAAGCGAGATCGTTCGGAGCAGGGGGAATAATGCAGAGGTGTCAACTTCCTTTCCCAGAAGCCCCCGTACTACAAGGGTTTCCCATTGGTCAATGATAACACAGCCCCTTCAGAAGCTCACCATCACATGACCACTCCTCGGAGTGATCATGTGACCGGGGCAGCACCGGGGACGTGAGCAGACAAAGAGCCTTCCTCTTCCGTTCCTCTGCAAGCGCAGATCGCGTTCAACGTGCTGCAGAACAGAACCCGATCTCCCATGGGGAACAAGCTGGAAGCCCATCATGTGGTGGCTACAGTATGGCCACTCAAAGGGTCTGCATGACGGCTCATCCGCTTACTCTATCCAACTGGTTTCCACTCTTCCATCCGTTGGCCCAGAGAGCGAGACAATGTGTATCCCCCACCATAACTCCATGGGCAAGGGCAGCGTAGGACACTGGTAAGCACTTCAGACATAAAAGTAATAATAATAGGAAAAAGGAGTCCCCGCACCGAAGAGCTTACAATCTAAGTGGCAAGTGGAGAGAACTTAGAGGCAGTAGGAGGGTGTGCTCGTAAGTGCGTCTGCAAGGGGCCACGGTTGATGTGTGATGTGTATAGTATCAGCCACGGAGCTACCCATATGCTTCGTTGACAAAGGTGTGTTTTAAGGTGGGTCCTAAAGGAGGAGAGAGAGGGTGCCTGTGGGATATCGAGGAGAAGGGCATTTCAGAGGTGTGGGGCAGTGAGAGAAGTATTAGGTGGGAGAGGGCTTTAGATATGTTTGAGCAGAACGCAAGAGTCGGACAGGTGCATAGCAAGAAATTAGGGCTGAGATGTAAAGAGGGGCAGAGGAGGCAGTGAGGAGACTGATGTTATATTGATGCACCACACACACACACACACACACACACACACACACACACACACACACACACACTGTATTGAAGAAAAAAAATGTTGACGAAGCAAAGCTGGTAGAGAAAATAATTAAAAAATATATATATATATTTATTTTATTTAACGCTGCAAGGAACAGGAGCTGGCACAGTACAAGAAGGTTGCAGGAGCAGACAGGGTTAATTATTAATAAGGCACAAATGAGAGCGGATGCGGCTTTAATAAAAGCACTCGTTCTTCGAGATCATATCTGAAAAACCCAAGTGTGGCATCAAACTGCATTCGTGCAAAAAGGATTAGTGTCTCAGTTACCAACCACAGAGGGAGCATTGTTCATCTTAATTAAGCCCAAAGAAAAGAAGTTTGACATTTAGGGCCATATCCACAGATCAGGTAACATGTTAAACTTTTTCCTGGTCTTTTCCACGACTTGCCATAGCGCCTGAAAGTGAACCTCCCGGTAACACACCGGCTTGTGCAATCACTAGATCCCTTTATTCTCAGCTCGTATTAGTGGAATCTGACCCAATACTCAGACGTCGGCGTGGTTAACACTTTGTTGGAGTCGGACCATCGCACGTAGGTTTAAAAACGAGGTTTGGGGTGCTAGCCAAGAAATGAGAGGTGCCGTTGACGCACCTGCTGTCCCCCGTATCCTGTCCCTTTTATAGCTGGGGGAGGATGCGAGCAAAACGGGATGTCCGGCTACTTTTTCGTTAGCTCGACCTCAGACATAACCAGGTCATCGCCTTTCCATTACTGACCCAGTTATAAATCCATTCCAGATCACACGTGTCGGAGAGCGAGTTCATCTGATAGCTTTCTTTATAAATCAGCGGTGCGCAAACTGGGGGCGCGGGCGGTTGCAGGGGCCCCGCGCTCTTCCCCAAGGCATTTTATTTAATGTCGGGGGATCACGTGAGGCCTCTGCAACACTCCACTTACCTTGATTCAGCTGGCTCTGTGACGTGTCAAAAGACGCCGCGGGACCATGTGACATGACGTCACATGACCCATCGCCACGGCGATGCGATGGGTCATGGCGTGACGTAACATGACCCCTGCATGCTGGAAAGCAAGGTGGGACGCGAGCACCGGAGTGGGGGGGGGGGAGGCAGGAGAAAATCAGGCAGGGGGGCGCAGCGCGAATAGTTTGCGCGTCTCCGGTTCTTAACAGCGTTCCATAGATTGGACGTGGCGTTCTATCGGCTTCGCAAATTCGCTTGAACCCAACGGCAAAAAGAATGATTTAAAAGTAATAATCCATGAAAAACAGGGGAGGGAAGAAGGGGCGAGGGGAGGGAAGAAGGGGCGAGGGGAGGGAAGAAGGGGCGAGGGGAGGGAAGAAGGGGCGAGGGGAGGGAAGAAGGGGCGAGGGGAGGGAAGAAGGGGCGAGGGGAGGGAAGAAGGGGCGAGGGGAGGGAAGAAGGGGCGAGGGGAGGGAAGAAGGGGCGAGGGGAGGGAAGAAGGGGCGAGGGGAGGGAAGAAGGGGCGAGGGGAGGGAAGAAGGGGCGAGGGGAGGGAAGAAGGGGTGAGGGGAGCGAAGAAGGGGCGAGGGGAGCGAAGAAGGGGCGAGGGGAGGGAAGAAGGGGCGAGGGGAGGGGGTGTTACACTTCCATTTGGGTCGGGCTGGTCATTCTCTGATCACCCGCTAGAAAATGAGTCAGTTAACAGGAATGGAACGAGGATACTAACAGAGTTCGATATCTCCCAGATCTGAATAATTCCGCTTTGAATAAACAATTTTTCGAAAATTAGAACTTTTTTTTTAATTGATCCTGTGCGTGTATAATTAAATATTAGCGCCAACATATGCCGCAGCGCAGTACAAGGGGGGCACAGAGATGTATATTACATAAACAGAATGGCACACAAATAAGGACCAACCAGCACAAAAACAGTACAGTGCAGAGAGGTAATGAGTGCCCTGATCCCGTGAGCTTACACTCAAAAAGGGGATAAGTTGAAACAAAAGTGGCTGTTTTTTGTGGGGCGGAGTATACATCAGGATGGAGTATGGTCCAGCCGCCCAAGCTGGGCCTTTTAAAGGTTTGGGGGATGTGGATGTTAGGGTGTGTTAGATAGCTCCTGCTAAAATACTATACTGTACCATGTAGAATGGTCAACAAAGCAGACGCTCCAAATAGTGCAATAAATGTGTCTTTACTAGCTCAACGTTTCGGCTCCCAAGGGCCCCATTGGGGAGCCGAAACGTTAAGCTAGTAAAGACACATTTATTGCCCTATTTGGTGCATCTGACACACACACACACACACACACACACACACACACCTTTGCTTCTTTAATAGTAGAATGGAGTAACAGGTCTGTCTCCTCTCTGCTCCTCTGTGATCACATCACTCAGTGTCCTGCTAATAAACCCCGGCTCTTTCCATACACGGTGTGGTCACGGTGGAAGAACAGCTTAACAAGACAGCATTACCTTCCAGGATTAGACACAGGGATTTAGAGGCCTGCAGAAAGGCTGCCAATCGGAAAGTATTTTACCTACCTGTCTAGTTCAGTATGTATTAATAAAGCAATGCCTTGTGGGCCTCTATGGCAGACAAGGAGGCGTTTGTATGTATATACACAGACACACGTGTATGTATATTTATACATTTTCCGACATAGGCCCGGATTTACTAAACAATGTTAAGCATCAGTGCACCTTGAAAACCATTGAAGCAACTACAAAATCTCTATCCTGAAAATTATTTAATTGTAAGCTATTGGGACACGGTTTCCTTTAGCCATATGTTGTCATGTATTCCCCATTGTTTGCATTGTATTTACCTCCTATAGTCACGTTGTAAATAAAAAAAATTATACAAACAATTCTGTGACTACAATTGCTCCAACCGTTTCTTCTGGAAGGTTGTGCCATGCAGCTACTACTCTTTCAACTGAAAAGTACCTTCTTAGTGTTCCGAAGTACACACACACAATAATATAAATATATATTACACTGTAAACAAGAGAGAAAAAGTTGTAGGTCCCATAGAGCGGGGCCTACTAGGTCTCCAAAAATGGGGCACACAAGTATGAGTACAAAATAGTTACATAGTAGATGAGGTTGAAGAAAAAAAAAAAAAAAAAAAAAAAGACTTCTGTCCATCCAGTTCAACCTATGCTAAATTTAGACAACAGATATGTTAACCTATATCTATACTTACTTATTGATCCAGAGGAAGGCAAACAAAAAAACCCCAGAGTCATATCATCCAATGCTATCTCAGAAGGGGGAAAATAAATTCCTTCCTGACTCCAAGAATTGGCAAATCGGATTAATCCCTGAATCAACATCCTTCCCATGTATACTTATTTGGTTTATCCCTGTATACCTTTTCCATCTAAAAAGATGCCCAACCTTTTTTGAACAAATCTATAGAATCTGCCATCACAGTCTCATTGGGTAATGAATTCCACATTGTAACTGCCCTTACTGTAAAGAACCCTTTCCTTTGTTGCTGGTGAAATCTCCTTTCCTCCAACCTTAAGGGATGGCTCAGAGTCCTTTGTACTACCCGTGGGATGAATAGTTCTTTTGAAAGCTCCTTGTATTGTCCCTGAATATATTTGTATATAGTTATCATATCCCCTCTTAGACGCCTCTTTTCTAATGTAAATAAATCTAATTTAGCTAGCCTCTCCTCATAAGTTAGATTGTCCATCCCCTTTATTAATTTGGTGGCTCTTCTCTCCACTCTCTCTAGTTCCATAATGTCTTTTCTTAGGATTGCTGCCCAAAATTGTACTCCATATTCAAGGTGTGGTCTTACTAATACACTAGTACATTTTATTAAATCAAACAGACTATAATAAAACACTAAAAACATAGTGAACCGTCTTCTGAATGCTAAAGTGATACCTAAGTGCATAAATAGCAAACAATTACTAGTAGAAACTCCTATGTATAATTCATATGTAGAGAAACACACACACACACACACACACACACACACACACTACCAAAATAGACCAGCCTCACAGTATTAATAATGCGTGGAAAATGGATAATTAGTAATGTGTACTTAACCAAAATTAGGAAAGAGTATCCATAAACCTTGTCAGTGTGGCACAATCCCTGTATAAACAGATGTATAAATATACAAGATGTAACAGAAATGATGGGGAGCAACAAAGAACCAAGGCTGCCCCAGTGACACTGAGATAGTAACGAGCACAGATGTATCTTATTGGAATAAACAACCATCGTGCCGAAGCAAGTGTAGCGTATGTGTGGAGGACACGGAACGCCGCGCTGGGCGTCTTCGCTCACCGTCTCCCACGCTACCTCCTTCTCCAGACCTCAACATTGTGACCAGTAGCAGTGTGACAGCAGTGGGTGACAGCAGTGGGTGACAGCAGTGGGTGACAGCAGTGTGTGACAGCAGTGTGTGACAGCAGCGGGTGACAGCAGCGGGTGACAGCAGCGGGTGACCAGTAGCAGCGGGTGACCAGTAGCAGCGGGTGACCAGTAGCAGCGGGTGACCAGTAGCAGCGGGTGACCAGTAGCAGCGGGTGACCAGTAGCAGCGGGTGACCAGTAGCAGCAAGTATCAGCGCCTTTATTACGGGACATTGTGTTTGTGCTATCGGGAGTCAGTACCGCTGCTTTTACTGTTCAGGGTAACAGGACTCTCTGGGACTCTGCCGCTGTTACCTCCCTGGCTGGGCTCACACCGCTGTGTTTGCTGGTTTAGAGGAGTAATATTTATATCACCTTATACAGTATCTTTACCATTGCAGTACCATACATTTGCTTACTTATTTACCCAATATGTTGCAGCGGACGTTGCGGTGTTTGATGGCCCTTAGGGATCATTTACAGTATATCCTGCTGAGAGTGCTTATTGCATTGGGTTTTTCTTACCATACCCCCAGTCCTAGCACATGAATCCCCACATACGCTACACTTGCTTCGGCACGATGGGTGTTTATTCCAACGAGATACATCTGTGATCTTCACATTCTCAGTGTCACTGGGGCAGCCTTGGTTCTTTGTTGCTCGAATCATTGCATATTTATACATCTGTTTATACAGGGATTTTGCCACACTAGCAAGGTTTGTGGATACACTTTCCTAATTTTGGTTAAGTACACATTATTATCCATTTTCCGTGCATAATTAATACTGTGAGGCTGGTCTATTTTGGTAGCGTTTTTGGTGTATTAAGACTATATATATGTAAATATAAATGTAAATACAACTGTATGCTCATCTGCATGTCTTAGGCAGGTCTGCAACCCCACCTTTCACCATTATCACCCAGCACACAGCTCTTCCACTGCAGCAAGGGATTCTGGGAAATGACATGCAAATGAGCACACAGTGCCACTTTTAGCTTCAAAAACCATTTTTAACATGGTTCCCTATAGGCTTAAGCTTGCTGCATGGTCACAGCTTTGAGCACAGCCAGGGTTAAGGTGCATACCCAGAAAACCCACCCACAGACAGCTGTTTCGACCTTAATGGGTCTCATCAGTGTGGGGTTGGTTATAATATAAAAAAATATATAGATAGATATATTTTCTCTACATATGAATTATACATAGGAGTTTCTGCTAGTAATTGTTTGCTATCTATGCACTTAGGTATCACTTTAGCATTCGGAAAACGGGGTCCCTATGTTTTTAGTGTTTTATTACAGTCTGTCTTCATTTGGCTGTTAGTTTAATAAAATGTACAATGTTGTACTCATACTTGTGTGCCCCATTTTTGGAGTCCTAGTAGGCCCTACAACTTTTTCTCTCTTGTTTACAGTGTAGTTATTGACTCCAGGGAGCACCACCTATATTATATACGGTAGGTTCATTATGTATGTGTGGCATTTAATATGGTAGTACTGCTCATTCAGTTTCTTTGTATCTCATAAATATATATTAATCAGGATCTGGTAGAGTGTACACTAGGAAGAATTAGCAATAAACAGTTAAAGTAAGAATGTCATTACACCATCCTCCGACAGAGGGACAGCGACAGCGTTAAGCCCAGCCCTGGAGGATTCTGGGAGAACACAACACAGCATCACCCACTCCCCCTTTGCCTCATTAAAGAGATGTATTCAGAGCACAAAGTCAGTGCCTCTTCTAAAGCCATTAACGCCATTGCCTTTCGCAGCCGCATAATGCATTTAACGCCTTCTAGAACACGCTTTCCAAGTCAGGGAATCTGGATTAAATTACCAGGATGTGCGCATCAAAAACTAAAAAAAAAAAGTCCAGTGGGTCACAAAAATCCAGATTCCAACCAGGGAAGCGTTAAATGCAGCAATTCCCGTTAAATGTCAATATTGATATATATTATTTTTTTCCCCCAACTGTGGGGTCTTCGGACAGGTGCCACCAGTCCGGCACTCAAAGGGTTACGGTTCTCCTGGGTTACAGCTACACCTGGGAGAGGTGTTAGAGCAGGGCTGGGCCGTCTTCATTATAATATTCATTACTGATCCCAAGTCCATTAGCAGTAATCAATTCACACCGACCATGCATCTCCCCCCACCCCCCACCCCACCCCCAGAAAGGACTTAAAGGCCGCCCTACAGTGTTTAAGTCATCCGAAAAAATGGTCTGATTATTTTAGTAGCCGGAGACCAGTTCTGCAACGGTCATAATTAATTAACCTAAAGCAGGGCAGGCATGGAAATGTGGGTCAATAGCCTTTCCCACTTCAAAGACTTGTATTAGCATAACTCCCCTCCCCGTTTGAGTTTCTATGATAACCTGGCCTTGTACCAGTATATTTCCTCTGCCAACAGGTCTGAAAGTGGGGTACAATGGGGGAGGGGGGAGGGAAGGGAGGGGAGGGGGGGGGGGAGGGGAGGGAGGGGAGGGGAGGGGAGGGGAGGGGAGGGGGGGGGGAGGGGAGGGGGGGGGAGGGGAGGGGAGGGGGGGGGGAGGGGGGGGGAGGGGAGGGGGGGGGGAGGGAGGGGAGGGGGGGGGGGAGGGGGGGGGGGGAGGGGGGGGGAGGGGAGGGGAGGGGGGGGGAGGGGGGGGGGGGAGGGAGGGGGGGGGGAGGGAGGGGAGGGGGGGGGAGGGAGGGGAGGGGGGGGGAGGGAGGGGAGGGGGGGGGAGGGAGGGGAGGGGGGGGGGAGGGAGGGGAGGGAGGGGAGGGGGGGGGAGGGAGGGGAGGGGAGGGGGGAGGGAGGGGAGGAGGGAGGGGAGGGAGGGGAGGAGGGAGGGGAGGGAGGGGGGGAGGAAGGGAACAGATCCTATATAATGTATTTAGTTTCTTAGGAAATTAATGATAAATTGCGTTTAATAAAAAAAAGTATCAGAATTAGGTCAAAATAAATTAATTACCCTGATATACCCCTTAAACAGATCACTGGTATTAGTCCACTTTAGTCCCAGGAGATAGATAGATAGATAGATAGATATATATATATATATATATCTTTGTGTATATAGCGTGCACAGTGTACTCAGTGCTTTACAAAAGAGACAATAACAGGGAATTATAATACAATAAATGCAAACAAAAATCAGATAAAAGAAAAAGAAATCCCTGCCCCGGAGAGCTTACGATCTAAATAATCTTCTTATAGTAAAAAAGGTACAAAAACCAAAGAAAAGAAAAGATTCACCATTCTCTTTCCTTTAACACGACAGGCTAATTAGTGTGACGTTTCAGAAGGAGCCAGGGCCTGACTGACATTCGGGGGGGTTTTTTGGAACATTTATGTTAAAACGATGTACCTTCTCAAACCCACTGTGCAGGATTGCAACTTGGAGCCATCTGCTCTTACAACAAGTGTATTCCAAGAAGATATCGTCAGTATCTTGTCAGACCTGTTTGGGGCTGGGGGGGGGGGGGTCTAGACTTGACGCCTGGAGTTGAGCACCCCTGAATTATACACCAGGGTCTGCAATGTAATAATTTTATTAATAATAATAATCATGTTCTTGTATAGCGCTGCTAGTTATACGTAGCGCTTTAGAGACATTTTGCAGGCACAAGTCCCTGCCTCGTGGAGCTTACAATCTGTTTTGATGCCTGAGGCACAGGGAGATAAAGTGACTTGCCCAAGGTCACAAGGAGCCGACACCGGGAAATGAACCAGGTTCCTCTGCCCAGAAAACGCACCCGCATCCCGTCACGGACGCGCACGCCTCCGCGCGCTCGAAGGCTGTATGGATATAGCCTAAGAGTCCAGAAACAACAGGGATGCATTTAAGACGTGCATTTTAATATGGCGTCTTGAGACGATTACAATATTGTACTAAAACGTGGGCACCAGAATTACAAGGCGGCGAGATCACATTCTTTGGGGTAGAAAATACGCAAATTTTGACACGTAATATTATTCCTCTGAGAAATGGCTGAATTATTGAACGGGTGCAAGGCTGCGATTATACCCGAACCGGCAGGGCGCGCGTTCCCTCAGGGCGCTGCGCACGCCCGAAACCTGCACTGCAGGCGGCATTTAGAATAACTGAAGTTTACATTTTTTTCCACCACTTTAATTAAATGCTAGAAATCACAAAATGACATGTGTTGTCAAATAATACCACCTCACATGGTGTTTACAGTAAAGCTTTATGTATTAAACAGCGCAAATGTTTACCTCGGGGACCCTGCGCTACCACTTCCTGTCAGCGCCGGGAACCAACTTCCAGTCGACCGAAGGGGAGAGCTGGTTACCGCGCGGGGCCCCCAGACCGGCAGAGAGGGGCGTGTGTGTGTCTCTGTGTTCGTTCGTGTGAGGGGTCTAACCTTTCCCGGAGCGGGCTGCCTTGGGCCCCTCAAAGCCTAGGGACAGCCCCCATACTACCCTATCCAGGCACTTCGTAACTGGAGCCCCGGAACCGTGCGCACAAACCAATGAACTTACAGGTCACTTACATGTTCTTAATACATATTTCGAGAGGAGTGGGTGGGGGGAGAGAGATTGTGGGTGAAGGGGGAGAGAGAGTGTGGGTGAAGGGGGGGAGAGAGAGTGTGGGTGAAGGGGGAGAGAGAGTGTGGGTGAAGGGGGAGAGAGAGTGTGGGTGAAGGGGGAGAGAGAGTGTGGGTGAAGGGGGGAGAGAGAGTGTGGGTGAAGGGGGGGAGAGGGTGTGTGGGTGAAGGGGGGGAGAGAGTGTGTGGGTGAAGGGGGGGAGAGAGTGTGTGGGTGAAGGGGGGGAGAGAGTGTGGGTGAAGGGGGAGAGAGAGTGTGGGTGAAGGGGGGGAGAGAGTGTGTGGGTGAAGGGGGGGAGAGAGTGTGGGTGAAGGGGGAGAGAGAGTGTGGGTGGAGGGGGAGAGTGTGGGTGAAGGGGGAGAGAGAGTGTGGGTGAAGGGGGAGAGAGAGTGGGTGAGGGGCAGAGGGGTAAAGGAGAGAGGGGAGACAGGGGAGACAGGGGGGGGGTGGACTCTTATATAAAACTTTTTAAGGGCTTATTCTATAACCACCAATGCTGCCGTTCTGACTGTTTTCAGATTTAAAAATTCCATTGACTTAATGGGGAATTTCGACTGAAAGCTGCCGGATCGGCCGATACAGTCTGAGAACATTAGCCTTCGCCGGTCTTCAGTTAGATTATAAGCTCTGCAGGGCAGGCCTGCCTTCCTTCTATCATTTGTAGACCTTGTTCACGTATCCCAGTTCTGTGCAATATTCCCCCATAGTCTGTCCCATTTGCAATCTATGTACGAGTGCTACCTACACAGCTGCCACTAGAGCAGGGGTTTCCAAACTTTTTTTGGTTAAGGAACCCTATGTGAAATTCTGAGGAACCTACAACCCTCTCTAATAGCGCGTCTGAGATCAGATGCATTGTAAGGAACCCCAACCCTCTCTAATAGCGTGTCTGAGATCAGATGCATTGTAAGGAACCCCAACCCTCTCTAATAGTGCGTCTGAGATCAGATGCATTGTAAGGAACCCCAACCCTCTCTAATAGCGCGTCTGAGATCAGACGCATTGTAAGGAACCCCAACCCTCTCTAATAGCGTGTCTGAGATCAGATGCATTGTAAGGAACCCCAACCCTCTCTAATAGCGCGTCTGGGATCAGATGCATTGTAAGGAACCCCAACCCTCTCTAATAGCGCGTCTGAGATCAGATGCATTGTAAGGAACCCCAACCCTCTCTAATAGCGCGTCCGAGATCAGATGCATTGTAAATTCTTCTGTATTTGGTACAATTTTAACATACTGTAACCTTAAAATAAAAGGGATCCCTGGTTGAAAAACACAGCACTAGAGAGATACAGATGAACGCTGGCTGATGCAGAACCCAGTGACAGTGAAGGGGTTAACCCCTGAAGTTCTATAATGTAGGAATGATCGTCCCACTAAGGATTGTGCGCCAGGCAATCAGCTGCCTGTGTGCAACCGAAAAGGCCTTGTACAGCGACAGCTGTATGTTTGGGACATTAAAGGCTTATATACTGTACACACATGAAATGTTGTATATTCCTAGACCAGGGGAGGGCAACTCCAGTCCTCAAGGGCCACCAACAGGTCAGGTTTTCAGGATACCCCTGCTTCAGCACAGGACCTGTGCTGAAGCAGGGGTATCCTGAAAACCTGACCAAAACTGGATTTGCCCCCCCCCCCCTGTTGTAGACAGATTACAGCTCTGAGCTGCACTTGTTTACATAAACAGGGTCACCACTGCGCTCACCCTGCTAACTACAGACATCGCCGATGCCCTTAAATACCCATGCTATCTCTCTACAGTGATTATCCAAGCTGACTTTCCTTTGCATGGAAAGATTTACCCGCTATTCATTGCAATAGAATACTGGATTACAGACCCATGTCATTCTCCATGTCAGTTAGATTGCAAGCTTTTCAGGCAAGTATTTCCTTCTCCCATATATACACATATTCAGCCTACCTATCCCTGAATTAAAACGATATTCATATCAATTGTCTTGTAAAAAAGGGATAGATAGAGAATATATACTTTCTCTCTCTCTCTCTCGTTAGCCACAGAACGTTATCATCTATCTATTTTTTGATTATTGAAGCTCGGCTAACACGGTACTGATACCTCTACATATGTACATATACTACATATATATATACTACATACATACATACACATACACACACATATATATATATATATATATATATATATATATATACACACATATATATATATATATATACACACACATATATATATATATATATATACATACATACATACACATACACATACACACACACACTTTAAGGTGACAGATGCAATATATACATATTCTCTGTTCTCTCACTGCAAGTAAGGAAAGAGCCATTAACCCCTAATGAGCACCCAGAGGTTCCCGCAATGTACATAGTGATAAATACAATTAATATTCATGCAATTAAGCCTCTTATAAAACACCGCCCAGGCAAAGCTTGCTAAAGAAAGATATACGTTTCCGGGTGATAAATAATTGTAAAAAATACAAAATGACATTTGGCACCCCCAAATTTCTGTCACGGTAACATCTCGTCACTTTCTCCCCCCCCCTGCCGCCTCACCACATAAGCGAAGTGACACCGATTTCTGCGCGTGACGCCAACCACAGCAGCGACACTGCGTTACGTGAAATGCAAATACGTGGTATATTACAATCCAGAGTTTATATACAGCGTAGGCCAAAACCTCCAGATCTAATCCAGCATATGCTTGGTTACACCGTGCAACATACAAGAGGAACGCCAGGGTGTAACGTTTGCACGGTCTGTCCATGCAAAGAGGTGCAAGGTTGGGGTTAGGGGGGAGAATGAAAAGAAGGATGTGGTTAGGAAATAAGCAGCACTGCAGGTAGATCCCTTACCATCTGGAAGAGGAGCAGCAGAAAGCCCAGGAGAAGTCTTCTCAGGACACGACCCATGTCTGCAGACAGGGGCCGGCCTCGTGGGATCCAAGAGACCCCCTCCTGAGGAAGGCGCTGCCGGGTCTCACAGTGCAGGGGATGGGACAGTCCGGGGCAGGTCAGCCTTCAGCTCCGTCTCTTCCTCCATCACTACACAATGTGTGCAGCTAGCTCAAGTCTGCTTCCTGTAGGCGGCACCCGGGAGGACACGCCCACCTCTGACATCACGCCCACCTCTGACATCACGCCCACCTCTGACATCACGCCCACCAAGCCGCCCTGTTGAGTACCCGTTGCCCATAATAATTCCTTTATTTATTTATAAAAATGTGTTACCAGGAAGTAATACATTGAGAGTTACCTCTCGTTTTCAAGTATGTCCTGGGCATATAGCAGCAGGTGGGCAACTCTGTGCTGAAGCAGGGTTATCCTGAAAACCTGATCTGCTGGAGATGGCCCCTGAAGACTGGAGTGGACCACCCCTGCTATGTAGGTTTTCGATCCACGAAGCTCACTTAACGTGGCGTTAGCCACCATCCACCCAGATCCACTAAACGTGGTGTTACCCTAAGTTAATGTCATCACGTGGCTTATCTGGAAAGGGAGACGTTATTTACGTTATACTGTACATACATTTAGGGTTATTCCAGCCCAGACCCTGAAATATTTAACAGCGTCTGGATCAGGGGGGTTCAACGTTTTTTTGGTTAAGGAACCCCAGAATTAGATTGTCAACTTCTGGGGAACCCCAACCCTTGCGCCCCCCCCCCCCCCCCATCTCTCTCCCCCTCATTCTATACACACACATACAAACACTCTCCCCTTCTCACTTACACACACACCTCACTTACACACACTCACACTACCCCTCTCACTTATATATACTCCTCACTTACACACACTCACACTTCCCCTCTCACTTACACACACACCTCACTTACACACACTCACACTCCCCCTCTCACTTACACACACCTCACTTACACACTCACACCTCACTTACACACTCACACTCCCCCTCTTACTTACACACACCTCTCTTACACACACTCACACTCCCCTTCTCACTTACACACACACCTCACTTACACACTCACACTCCCCCTCTTACTTACACACACCTCACTTACACACACTCACACTCCCCTTCTCACTTACACACACACCTCACTTACACACTCACACCTCACTTACACTCACACTCCCCCTCTTACTTAAACACACCTCACTTACACACACTCACACTTGCCCTCTCACACACACCTCACTTACACACTCACTCCCCCTCTCACTTACACACACACTCTCACTTACACACTCACACTCCCCCTCTCACACATACACTCACCCCTCTCTTACACATACACACTCTCACACTCATTTTCACTCACTCACTCTATCTTTAAGGGAGCTGCCAGCATGCTGCAAATATCCCTGAAGTGAGAGCGCGCTCTCTTACCTGATCCTTCCTCTCCCTCCTGTCGACGCCGGAAGTTGAACGCGGAAGAATCGCAGTGACCGCGCGGCAGCAGCTGCTGAACTCGGGAGCCGCCGGGTCACTGCTACGTGGGGTGTCGCCGGGCCTGGTACAGCTGGGAGAGTTGTCCGAGCTCTCCCCCCCCCTGGTAGCTGCGGAACCCCTGAGGGGGGCTCTCGGAACCCCTGTTGACAACCACTGGTCTGGATGGATGAATGTCAGCGTCACTTCCTTTTCTCCTCTCTTCCCTTCCGCTAAAGCCCTATTTCGGGGTCTGGGTCGGAGTAACGCCACGTTATTGGAAGATAAGGCAACATTCCAAGATTCCTCCAGCTGTGCTGAAGCAGGGATGTCTTTAAAACCAGGCCTGTTGGTGGCCCTTGAGGACTGGAATCCCCCCTCAGCTCTTAGCTTTCAGTTTAAATACGGTTATTCACATTGATGACGGGGTGGCGCTGATTTACTTTCAAGGACAGAAGGAATGTCGTCATTTTGGGGAACTTTTATCTTGATGAAATGAAAGTTTTTCCGTGTTCAAAATAGAGCTTTGAACAAGAAGGAAGAACCCCCCTAAAAGAGTTTTCTTTGTCTAGCAAATATAACATTGGTTTATTGCGTTTCGTAGTATATACAGGGTAGTCTGTTTTTAGATTTGATTTCGATTTTTGCATCCTCTATTTTCTGAGAGAGGGAGAGGGGGAGAGAGAATGAGAATTATTTTATATTATCACATCAATAAAGCATCAAAAGTATTTCGAAAGGGCGGTTCTGGGTGCTTTTCCATTCTCTGAAACCTGCTAACGGGGGGATATTAATATTAATTTTTGGAAAGGTCACAAATTAATTAAATGGATACAAAAAAAGGCACACACTCGTATCCCACCTGATATTGGGTTACCCCTCGGGGTGCTCAATTCCAGTCTTCAAGCCCACCCCCCACCCTCTCCCAACAGGTCAGGTTTTCAGGATATCCCAGCTTCAGCACAGGTGGCTCAGTCAAAGACGGAGCCTCTGATTTGAGACAGCTGTGCTGAAGCGTGGACTGATTGAGCCACCTGTGCTGAAGCAGTGAAATCCTGGAAACCTGACCTGTTCGGGGGGGAGGTCTTGAGGGTCGGAGTTGAGCACCCCCCCGGGTTAGATGTCTACTTTGCTCTCCACGTAAGGTGTTAGCAATAGAAAAAAAAAATGGGTACTAGGAATTATTAATATTCATACTTTCATAATAACATTTCAATATTCTAACCCGACCCCACGGCACACTGCCAAATCCGGCAACAATTTTGACATTTAAAAAAAGACTGGGGCTTCTTGAATATGGCGCCACCGTATATTATCTAAGAAATATCTTTTTGGTTCAGTGCCAATTACTTCCACCTGTGCCGATTACTTCCACCTGTGCCGATTACTTCCACCTGTGCCGATTACTTCCACCTGTGCCGATTACTTCCACCTGTGCCGATTAGTTCCACCTGTGCCGATTAGTTCCACCTGTGCCGATTACTTCCACCTGTGCCGATTACTTCCACCTGTGCCGATTACTTCCACCTGTGCCGATTACTTTCCACCTGTGCCAATTACTTCCACCTGTGCCAATTACTTCCACCTGTGCCAATTACTTCCACCTGTGCCAATTACTTCCACCTGTGCCAATTACTTCCACCTGTGCCAATTACTTCCACCTGTGCCAATTTCGGTGAGTTTCGTTTGCCAAAATAACAGAAGCAATAAATGACATATAAATTAAATCGTAAGCAAAGAAGGGGGGGGCTGGTTCTGTCTTCCCTCTCCTAGCAAAGGAGGGAGTAGGGGGTGTGATCCCTTTTATGGATCAACAAGTAGAGAGCTTGAGAAAGGTCCGCGTGTGGTCCGAAACGTGGTCCGGAACGTGGCCCTAGTTTATGGTCTGCCTCGTGGTTTGAATACATTTATCTCTATTGCATCATAACGGCGAGTGCTGCGGATTCCTTGTACCAACAAGTAGTTGATATGTTACAAGCTTTCCAACCTCTCAGGGTCCTTCATCGGTGAGTAGGGGTGCCAGGTGGCTTCTCCCAAAATGCTGGACGCAATGGTGAAAGGTGCGACGTGCTCGAGGCACACAAACACACACCTCTCTCAGCTCCATGCTGTTTCCTCCTCTCCTTGGCTCTACTCCCAGGCTCCTGACACCTCTTCCTGATTGGCTCATTACCCAGCAGCAGCGAATCAGGGTGGAGGAAGCTGCTCAGCCCCCCAGCAGCAGCCCTGGTAAGGGAAATCCCACGGTCCCCCAAGCCGGTCAGGTCACTATGTCCAGAGAGGTAATACCAGACACATACACATCCAGAGAGGTAACACCGGTATACACATACACATCCAGAGAGGTACTACCGGTAACCGTATACACATACATGTCCAGAGAGATAATACCGGTATACACATACACGCCCAGAGAGGTAATACCGGTATACACATACATGTCCAGAGAGATAATACCGGTATACACATACATGTCCAGAGAGCTAATACTGGTATACACATACACGCCCAGAGAGGTAATACCGGTATACACATACACGCCCAGAGAGGTAATACCGGTATACACATACACGCCCAGAGAGGTAATACCGGTATACACATACACACCCAGAGAGGTAATACCGGTATACACATACACGCCCAGAGAGGTAATACCTGTATACACGCCCAGAGAGGTAATACCGGTATACACATACACGCCCAGAGAGATAATACCGGTATACACATACACGCCCAGAGAGGTAATACCGGTATACACATACACGCCCAGAGAGGTAATACCGGTATACACATACACGCCCAGAGAGATAATACCGGTATACACCTACATGTCCAGTATTACCTCTCAGAGTGTCCGGTTCAATACTAGACACCTGGCAACCCTACCAATGAAGGACCCTGAGAGGTTTGATAGCTTGTAACATATCAACTACTTGTTGGTCCAACAAAAGGTATCACACCCCCCTACTCCCTCCTTTCTTACTACATTACTACATATAAATAAAATAGGATAAGCATTATTTATAAGAAATTCCCATTGTCCTCCTGCAGCCCCCCTCTGAAATGCTCAAGTCATCCTGAGAATAGTCAAACTGGTTTCAGGGCCCCACCTTGATAAGGTTTGTTGGGACCAAGTAATGGATTACCAACCAAATCCCCTCCATGCGGAAATAACAGGGTTGCTTATCTACTGTTACACGGAGACAGGTAATTACCGCAGTCTGTCGGCAGTGAAGCGGTGGCAGCACTTTCCAGAACAATGGAACCAGATCCCATTACTTTCTTTGGGCTGTTTTTGACTGAGTTTAACAGCCTATATGTTAACTCCCCTCAAATCCCTGGGACTGTCGCTAATGTGGATTCAGTCTCACTGATTATTGGAACGTGCAATCTCATAGACTTTAATAGCACTTAGCTGAATAAAACCAGTATTTTGCCTATTGCAGACCGTCCAATATTTTGCACACCAAAATGGGTCCGGTCGTAGTTCCTCGAATCGTGCTGGACGGAGGAACTTCCGAGCGAATCCTATGGACGTCCCATAACCTGTCGCTTACCCCGCACACAAACAAACTTCTGTTTAATAGGTCCAGCCAGGGCAGCAGATACGGAGGAGTTGTCTTGCCGATACCGGAAATAGGCACGACTTCTGCGATTGTCCGGCTAGGCCCTTCTCCACTGCCTGGCTGGACCTTCCTCTGTTCCTCCCTCGGCAGCTGGGGATACTCCCGCAGGTACTGAGGGCCCGCTAATCGGAATGGGGACGTTTCGGTGCGTCCACCTCGCCGCCGCCGCTGCTCAGCCGCTGGCATTTAGCCGCCGCCGGTCAGCCGCAGGAGACAGCTCACTGCCGCCCATTTCACAGAGAAGGTAAGCGGTTAGAGGGATTAGTGTTAGTGTTTAGGGGTTTTAGGGTAAGGGGTACAGGGTTAGGGTAAGGGGTTCTGGTAAAGGGTCTTAGGGTAAAGGGTTAACGGGTTAGGGAAAGGACTTAAGGGTTTTTAGGGTAAGGAGCTAAGGTTAGGGATTTACCTTTGTGGTGAAATGGCTAGCTGCCCCCTGCGACAGATCAGCGGCGGGTTAAAGCTGGTGGCTGATTGGCCATGGCGAGATGGCCGTGCCAAAACGTACTAGACTGCTACTAATGCCCTCCCCCCCCTGCCCCGCACAACGACTCTGTCCTGTCTGCAGCCCTAGATACAGCTGGTCTTAAAAAGATGTACTGTGCCTACTAAGTTGGATGGTGTTGATATTTTCCGTGCCCGTGTAACGTACCTGGCATGTGACCCTATTAACGTAACAGGGAAACGCTTGTTTTTTAGAGGATGGGCGCACTATCTGCAAATGTCGGGAGGTTTGGCGGCATTCAGGGACCTGTTAGGTATGGAAGGGGTTAACCTGTTTGCTGCCAAAGGAATCTACACCGCAACAGTAATGCGGTATTCCCCCCCCCCTGTCTCCCACCGTTTTACACTTCTTCCCAGTAGGGTTGTCAGGTGTCCGGTATTGAACTGGACTGTCCTGTATTTGGACACTGCCCAGTCATAAATGAGAGGTTCTGTAATACTGGACATGTATGTGTCCGGTATTACCTACCTGGACATAGTGACCTGATGCCCCTTTCACCACTGAGTCCAGTATTTTTGGAGAAGCCACCTGACAACCCTACTTCCCAGTTATCCATTGACTCGTGGGCAAAGTAAAAATGGCGGTGTTTCTTCAGCCTGGAAGAGGAATAAAACATGAGTATGTATTGCACTATTCCCCTCTGAATCCCAGAATCCCTCACTCCTTGTATGCGTTACCTTAATTACCATCTGCTGCCGAAGAAGAAGGTTACATAGCGTTCGCTGGAGGGCAGATGATAGACCTGGTAACAAGACTGGGTGATTGCTGGAGAAAGCCGTGCCAGGTAGGACTGCGCGTCACATGCGCCATAGGAATCCCGGGCGGATTATCTTCAGCTTTTAATGTGTTCGAGTTGCCAACCGGTCTACAAAAGAGGTTAAAAAAACCTGAATTAAATCACTGCACAAAAGAGTCAGTTAAATGGGTCAGTCCCTCCTAGAAGCAAAGGGTACTAATGGCAGTGACATGTTTAAGGGGTTAATACATGTATATATAATTAATATTAATAATCAGTTATATATAATTAATAATGCATTTATATATAATTAATAATAATACATGTATATATAATTTATAATAATGCATGTATAATTAATAATAATAATAATATATTTATATATAATTAATAATAATACATGTATATATAATGAATAATAATATATTTATATATAATAATAATAATTAATAATAATTATAATAATATATTCATATATCCTTACTAATAATATATTTATAATTATTATAATATATTTATATATAAGTAATAATAATATATTGATATATCATTAATAATAGTAATAATTATTATTATCATCATATCAATAATTGTGATTAACATTTTCATTACAATGCACATGATATCATTGATATAACATTACAATGACCAGTGAGTACATATGTTTCTGGCTGCTATAATGATCATTCACTTCCCATATGATGGACTCACATTCACAAGCCTCGCTTCCTCCCGGCATGGAAGGGGTTACAGCAGGTATGCAGCGGTTGCCGTGGTAACTAGGGCTGGCCCGCAGATCTTCCCTGATTGTCTGAGGCTGCCTCCGGAAATACGTCATCGTAACCTGTCTCTATATAAGAGGATGCGAAGCCGGAACTCGTTCTCTTTCCGTTGTGGACGCAGGCTGGATAGGAGAGGGGTGAGGGGGTGAGTCTGTCCCCCGGCACATGGCTGAGCTCTGGGTTATACTCTGCTGCACAAAGGGGGGAAGAGATTCCTCCAGTCCCTTTATGGTGGGTGGGATTCCTGCTTCTTCACCTTGTACAAATACTGGTCTTTGATGTGGGAGGAGCCCTTTTTAGCCAGTGATGTGTATAGCCTGGCAAATTAAAATGGTTACAACCACACTTCTAAAACCCATTTGCCCCCATCCCCATGCACCAGGGTTGTAGAGTAAGTTCTTCAGGTTAAGGGATTATTTGCACTTGGAGGGGTTGGTCATTTTTATTGACCCTGGGACGTCTGCATAATGCAGGGGGCTTAATGCAAACAAGGCGCCTATTAAACCATTGGCGCCTTGTGCCCTTGGGCAAGTCACTTTATCTCCCTGTGCCTCAGGCACCAAAAACAGATTGTAAGCTCCACGGGGCAGGGACTTGTGCCTGTAAAATGTCTAACGCGCTGTGTAAAACTAGCAGCGCTATACAAGAACATGCTGTTTATTATTATTATTATTATCATCGTCTATGTAAGTATTTAATTGGAAAAACTAATTGACGACTTAAGCTTTTCTAAGCACTTGAGGTCACAGCTGATTTTAGGTTGTGTTGCTGGTAGCAAAGGGGTTAATATGCCAAGACCCCAGTAACCCCCCCCCCCCGTGTGTGCTGCAACCTATAATTACCCAGAGTTTCCTCTTGAAGATGTGCTGACATGATGATAACCATTGCGTGTTAGACTTCTGATGCTGATGAAGTTACTTCAAATCTGATGCAGCCATCTTCATGCATACTTTTTTATTTCCATGAATGGGTGAACACCACAGTTTTAAGTTGTTCCAGGCTGTGTACGTTGTATCTGTCCTGCATGGTGATTGTAAATGTGCTATTCCTAATTCTACGTTATTTTGCCTTTCAGAGCAGAAGATTCGTCGTGGGAAGCGGTACGTTGCTCTCGGGAGGATCACCACTGTTACTTGTAACTTAAATCTAATAAAGTAGCATTTCTCCAAGTGTGTGCGCCCTGTGTGTTTTTGTTCGGATATTTCCAGACGCACTGTCTTTGAACCTCTGAATTGCCCATTCAATGGCTTCATTGGCCAAGCAACCGTGCAATAGTAAATGGCTTGTTATAACTGGTGCTTCTTAGTCAAACCCTAAGTTGCACTTTTAAATGCAAGTTACATGTCAGATAATGTGCAAGATTTTTTTTTTTTTTATAGATATAGAAGATTGGTAGTTTAATGCACTTCTTGGTGACTTTATTTATTTTTCTCCTCCCCCTCTTTTTTTTTTTTTTTTTTTTTTAAAGGTGTCTCCAGAGCCCCACTGCATGTTTCTTTTCTGGGCACCCCTTGCTTCCTCTGAAATTGACAGACAGAAAAGTTCCCTGATGCATGCACTTGCTGCAATTGTGAAATGTTTAGTTTGTCAATTTTTAAAACCCTTTTTAATAGTAAACAAACTAAAAAAAAGCTTTATACAGAAGGGTGGGGTATTGGTGTTCATGACCAAACCCTTAGACCATAAACGTGTTATAGCATATACTGTATTATATAATGCTATACCCATGTTTGTCTAAAACGGGAGCGCAATCTTTTTTGCTCTCTGCGCGCCTTCCTCCTTACCGTGGTTCCCGGCGTCTGGATGGCATGTTGCCATGGTGGTGTGTCTCCAGATGCCGGCTGAACCGTGGTAAGTAAGGTTTACAGAGGCCTTTGGTGCTTCCCCAGCATTAAATTAAGTGCCTTGGGGAAGCGGGCAGGGCCTCTAAACCTCGTGCCACCCAGTTTGCGCACCGCTGATCTAAGGGTATGGTGATGGACACCAATACCTCACCCTTCTGTATAAAACAGACTTTTTAATCGTAAACATTGCACAATTGCAGCGAGTGTATTCAGTAGGGAGCTTTTCTGTCTGTTTATCCCTATTTGCACCACAGCAATAGTTCTACTGACTTACTATTAGGCTGAAGCAGGTGTGCCTTTCCCCATTATTTTTCCTATAAAACCTCAAGGGGCTCAGGCTGGGCACGTAATGTCTGTTTAAAAGGCCAGTGGGCCAATAGGAAGCCGTAACAATATTACTTGTGGCTTTCTATTGGCCTTCTGGACCTTCTTTTAAAGCAGCAATATGGGTTTCTTTAAAAAAAAACAAGATCCAGGTGGCTCTGGAGCTGAACTGTGTTGATTTCGGCTGCGGGATCCCGCGCCAGTGTCTGCAGTCAGGGAAACTACCTAATAATGAAGGTATTTAAATGTCTTGTAACCGGCCAATAGGAAGCCGTGACCATCCGGTGTGGCTTCCGATTGGTCTGCGTGACTGATGTCGGCACCCCCTATGGAGGTAAGTATTTCTGGAAGCAGGGGGGCCAAGAGCTGAAATGAACACTGGTTGGCTCCATTGAATCACATGTATGTTGGGGAGCAGCGGGTCCCAAACCTGGAATAACGCATGCGATTCAGCTCTGCAGACTCAGGCTTCCAACCACGGGGTACATCGCCCCCCGTGTTTCTTAAGACCATGCAGCTTTAATGGGAAGATTAAAGTAGAAATTGCAGTTGTCACGTGAGCCACAAGAGGACTCGAATGAATCTTTAGAGGGCCCATGTGTTCTAAGTACATAGTATTCTATTCACAGGGATGTCGCCCCCAAGGCCACTTTATTTTATCCCCCCACTTGTATAGGAAACAGGGTCTCCAGCTCTGAACTGCATTCATTTCCCCTGCTGAGTAGCTCCTCACCTGGAACGATACTGCCAGTGCCTCATGCAGGCCCGTAGGAATGTCATAGGTTACTATTGGCAAGGGGGTTTAAACCTGCATGAGGAACGGGAAGCCCTGCCCCAAGTAAGACTAACTGCATTAATTGTCAGAGATCCGTCCTGCTTCCTGTAGGTTGGGGAACCACACCAGTGTGTTAAAATCTTTGGGTAGGTTTCATAATTGAGGTAGTCTAGTGGCCCAGTTGCAATAGTGCAAAATAAAAGAATATGTCTATCAGATAGTCCCCTTTTTATTTAGATTGCACAAAGACAGGAGAAAAGAAATATGCCAATATACTGCTTGTAGCACCCAACAGGAACGCAAGTCGCCTGGAGTCATGCTGTAAATAAACTGCTCCGCGAAGCAATACATGACGAAACAGGTCTCTTAATAAATAACTGCTTTTGCATCAGAGCATCCTTTTTATTTGGACTAACCGTTGATATTTTAGGACACGCTATTAAGTGCTCCACTCTCAGGAAACTGTCCAAACTGGTATAAAAATGATATATAAGATGAGCGATGAGAATTGACATTATTAGATATGACCAGAGGAGGGAGCTGCAGACTTTCCATCTGGCAGAATTTCCCCAAAACGTTAATAATTCCATCATTTCCAGAGATGTAGGGATTCTTTCAACTGATGCAGTTTTGTGAATCCAGTAAGAGGCGTATCGGATGTGATTCTTTTACTACTTCATTGTTATTTTTGACCTCCAGAAAGAGGTTAATAACTAAAATGCATGCATAATTCTGATATTCTGACAGATGGATTATAAACTGTTAATGGCACCCAGCCTCCCCCACCCAATTCCCATGCTTTAGTAAGTCACCCTGAATAAAAGGAAAGCCGCTGGAGATTGGAGACATTTTTTTTTATTTCAGAAAACAGCAAGCGGATTTTTGATTACCCACAAATTTTTAACATGTGCAGCATGGACACGTATAGTGTAATAAATCAGGATATCTGACCATACGTTGGTGTGCGTTCAGACCTGTAACAAACTGCACACAAATTAAATTACGTAAAGAACTGCGCGACGCACGGTGCTAAAAAAAAAAAAAAAGACAACATTATACACAAAGCCAGAATTATATTAAGATAATTGACAGCAATTCAAATTAAATATATATATATATTTAAATATATATTAAATGCTAACTTTGTTTCCAAGCAAAGTGCTGTAGATGAAAGCAGCAGTCCCCCTACTCAATTTAAGTAGTGCAGCTGTAGGTTTGTTGCTGGGTGTGGTACCTTTTACAAGGTGCAATTCCACCAAGGACCATATTTAGTTATAGGTTAAATGGTTAAAATCTTCAATGTGTTGTATTAGCTGCCCCCCTCCCCCCCCCCCCCCCCCCCCATCATGTTTCTCTTACAGAAGTGGCTGGGGTATTATTATTATGGTGTATCTTGTTTGAGCACCACTGATAACAGATGTATGTTGTGCCCACCACCTCTCCTTATCAGAGAACAAACTAGGACAGAGTAAGTATCCTTAAGACTATTGATACTCGTTAGATATTTTTTTTTTGAAGCACACATTTCAACCATGAAACGCTTCACTACCATTAGTGCATTTAGGCCCTAAATGGGATTGCACCTTGAATGGACCAAAACGAGTTTCCCGTGTGTGTAATATCGCTGAATTTTCAAGGCAACACCGAATAAGAATAATGTTTGTCATTTCCTTGGGGAAAACGGCCCTGAATGTTTTTTTAAACTCATAGTTCCCTCTTTGATTACAGTTGGCCTACCGTTTTCACCCCCACCCCCCTACGTTTTTCTCGCAGAGGCATTTAGTTCAGCAGAAAGATAACTTTCCCTCCCTACCGTTCCGGGAGAAAAAAAAATGTCTGCCTGTCAATGCCACGCCTGTGAGCCAATCAATGAGGGGGAACGTTATCTGATTTGCATCTCCACTGGTGGGCTGTAAAGGTGGGACAGGTATACTTGCTGAACAGTGAGATACCCCACTGGTAATAGCCTAGTCTCAGGGGGGCAGTACAAATAAGTACTAATAAAGACGGGGTACATATCCCTACATATAAACCCCAGGTCAGCAAGTTGTCCCAGGCCAGTTTTTGTTCAGATCTGACTTGGTAATGTTGGCAGAAAAGGAGGATCATTATCACACTTGGAGTATAGTGCTGGTATGATTACTGCTATAAAGTCCCCCTCCCCCCCCCCCCCCAAATCTCTATAGTCCAGGGACGGCCAACTCCAGTCCTCAAGGACCACCAACAAGCTCAGGTTTTCACGATATCCCTGCTTCAGCATAGGTGGCTCAATCAAAGACTCGCCCACTGATTTGAGCTACCTGTGCTGAAGCAGGGATATCCTGAAAACCTCCCCCGTTGGTGGCTCTTGAGGACTGGAGTTGGCCCACCAAGAAATCGATGTTGCTTTGAAGACATCTCGGGGGAGAAGACCCCATAGCGTGTGCATAATATCGCACACATGAAGAACTCGCGGTCCTTACACAAAATAAAACGCGATCACACAATTTACAACAAACCCCCAAATCTTTGGAGGGACTGCTGCTTCACCCCCGTCACTGGCAGCGGAGCATGAAGGGGTTAACCCAGTCTGCTGCCAATCCATTTTTAAACCTTCCCAGCAGAGAAAGGGTTACAGTTGCTCGGCCAAGCGTCATTTTGCGTACGAAGGAAAATATATAAGTTCACATAGTCAATTTGAACACAAAAAAGTAGAAAATCCGTTAAAAAAAATATATATGTTATTTTCCAAAGGGCGAAAAGAAATCTCGCTAAATAAGTCTCAAAACCGACCTCACTGTAAAGACCATGTTAGCTGAGGAGCGCAAAATAAAAGTTGGCAATTTTAATCAGAACTCAAAATCTGCGAACGGTAACAAAAATAAACATATATATATATATTCCTGGGGGGAGATGTATCATGGCCACTTTGGAGCAAGATGGGAGAATTTGTATCTTGTTCCTCGAGTCCCAATTTCCATATGGGGTGAAACCACTTCCCATAGCGGGAGAAGAGATCAGCGCCAATCAACTGAATGGGTCCAGCATCCGCACAGAAGATCAGCGTTACAATATATAGAAGGGCCGTATTGATGCGTTAAGGTACTTTGTCCAGCGTATTGACTAACCTCCGGGACAGGTTATCGGACGGAGATCCCCTCCACGTTGACTGCCACTGGCGTCAATGCAGGGTCACAGTGCGATAACCTATATCGCAGGTTAGTGAATCTCTGGCAGCGCCAGTGGGCAAATACGTGCGAGCTTGACCTATACACCGGAGGCATACCCTTGATTGTGGGAGAACTTCGTTTTTGACTAGCACCCATGCGCTAAGCCTTGTTGGGCCCTGGTTGCTTTGCTCCAATTTGACCCCGTATGAGATTTGGGGCGTGGCGACACGAAGAATCAACATGTCTCGCTGACTTCCGTCTCCTTTGATCGGCGCCGGGCGTCAAACACTCGGTTTGAGCCACGAGATACATACTCCCCGATGCAAAATAAGGATTCCTGGCCCAAACTGTTCCCAGATACATCCCCCTTATTCACAATGCCGTGAAACGGTTTCCCGGTGCTGCGGAAGATTTTAGTGCTAATCTCTTCTCCGACCTGGGGAAGGCTTCTACACGGCACGCGCCAAAAGAAGGGCATTAGTGTTCCAACGGTTTTGGAAACGGTGAAATAATGAAAAAAGGGGTTGGATCTCGAAGTGTTATATTCATTTAGTGACTAGTGTTATTATTAAATTCTTATCTTCCTAGGTGGAGGTAAATGTAGAGTTTTCGTATATTAATATTCTGATATAAAACTTTCTATGAGTGTTGTGACCCCTCTCGGACAGCAAAAGGGGTTCATTTAAACTCGACCCATAATTAAATAATTTCCCGGCCACTGTGGAGTTTCACGTGTTCCCACTTAATCTTTCAGAAAGACCCCATTTTTTTTGCCACGAGACTTTTGAGATTGTACGTCACTATATATAAAGCGCCCTATGCTTTAGCCGCGGTTTCTATAAAAGCACAGAAATATCGGTATATAAAATAAAACTGAACATAGCCTAATTCACATTACTTGTCTTATGGCTGCTTCATTCCGGGAAACGAATCAACATGAAAACGTGAAAGATTTATCGACGACACATCCCACAACACTTTCTGTTATCTATACATCCAACACACACATCTGTCGTCCCATATACTGTACATCGTATTTTCCACCTGCTTGTCACCTTCGTGATCGCCTCACACAAGCCAATGTTAGAGCTCAAAACCAACTCAAATATTACACGCGCTATCCGACGCCCGACAATGCAAATCAAGCTTTTGTAGCCATGTTGGCGCGATCCAACCCATTCCCGGCCAGCGAGCGCCGTCTTCTGTAGCAGTGAATGGGTCAAACAGGATTTTCTTTTTTGGGAAGAGAGGAATTTTGCCACCCTGAACATGACCACGCTGTGCAGCATGATGATGCCGAGTATCTACACACACCCAGCCCACTTAAAAATGGCATTTCCTACTTGTTATCTGAAGGGTCTTGTATGTTGCTGGCAGTGGATTAATAGGACAAATCCCCCCTTTATCTTGGCTTAAAATGGGAGAAATCGACGAATAGCCCAACAAGTTCTCCATCCATCCGGCATTCTGATCTAGAAAATATTAAAGTACCAGACCCAAAGTTGTTCTGTTTCACCGCTTGGGAACCAGGGGTTAAACCGGGTTATTTTCAGTGTCATCACACACACAAAATTAGGTAAAGATCGTAGCAAATAAAACCCCCACTTGTGAGCACATTCATGTCTCAGACACGTCTGCAATCTCTTAGCGTACACAGCTTCCGCTGCCGCCAGGGATTCTGGGTAATGACATGCAAATGAGCAGTGTGTGTCACTCTTTCCTTCTTACCCATTTTAACATGGATTTCTAGAAGCCTGCCGCAGTACACCGATTTTCAGCACAGCCTGGGTTAAACAAGTGCAGAGCCTGTAACCCTACTCACAGACCGCTTTTTTTTCCTCAGCTTTTTGGGTTCTCTGCAGCTTTTTTTTTTTTTTGTAAAAAAGTTGTAGTGTCTTTAGCCAGATTAAGGGAAATAGCAGATAAATATCAGATATTAGAGGTAAACGGATGAGGTGCGAGCAGAAGCATCCATTTTTCACGGGAAACAAATAAGTCGAAAGGTTCAGTCAACCTTTAAGCGTCCGAGGAAGCAGCGTAGTGTCACAATTTGTTTGATAATTGTCTTTTTTTTTTTAACTTAACACGGCAGTCTGCCAAGTTTTTTGGTTCCCGAGATACTTGCCGGTAAAATGAGCATGTTCCAGTTCCCTCCGGGGGAAACGTGGCGGTTTAAATCCGCTGTATCACGGCAGCCAATGGGAATGGTCACGTGACACGGGGGAATTGTATTAAAAAAGGAAATGCCAGTGGTACCTTAACCCGGTAAGTGTCTCGGAAACCAGAAGCCCCTGGAATTAATGCGGGGGATCCCCTGCTTCCCATGGTAAAAAGAAAAGAAAATGGGGTGACATTCCGGCTTTAACCTCTTAGTTACCATAATGGCGGGCAAGTCATTGCGTGGCAATGCGTTGTGGATCCTTCTAGCTGCGCTGGCGTTAGTCCAGCGTTAGAACTCTATCGAGAGCAGGTGTGGTCTTCTCCAGTCATCAAGGGCCATAAACAGGTCAGGTTTTCAGGATATCCCTGCTTCAGCACAGGTGGCTCAATCAGTCCCAGCTTCAGCACAGGTGGCTCAACCCGTGGCTCAGATTGAGCCACCTGTGCTGAAGCAGGGATGTCCTGAAAACATTACCCGTTGGGGGCCCTTGAGGACTGGAGTTGCCCAGCCCATACCCTAGAGAGGGAGGTAATTTAATAGCAATGAAGAGATTACATACACACACACTCAGTACTTCTCAGCACACCAGTCAGCTCATTCTCAGATGCAAAGGGACTTCCCAAACATGATATTCAGCTAGAAAATTCCCCCGACCGACAGTCCCCCGTCTCCCAAGGCCATGAAAGGTTTTCTTTTTGGCATTAAATCAGTATATTTAAGGCTACCAACTTTCAAACACGGGAAATGGGACAATCCCGGGTTATTAAGACCAGCGTCTGGCCGGGGAGAACCAGTGGTGGTCATTGGTCAGTGGCCGGGGGATCTGCCTTTTCGTAAAGTTACCACTATCCTGCCATTTAAAGCTGCAGTTCAAGCAATATCCTACGTGTGTTTTATTTCATAAATAAGTTCTGTACTATGAGCAAATACTTGTAACATTTAAAAAAAAAAAAAACTATTTTAAAAGACATTTTTAATGTATTCTAATGTAACAAGCATTTGTGTTTCTATGGCAACCATTTACACACTCACATCCCCTTCCTCTTCTGAGACAGGCTCTGGCTCTTGAACCCTGCCCCCTCTCTAGCAGTGCACCAATTGTATCTAGTGCCTGCCTGGTCACATGATCTTCCACACAGAACTTTGCATCGTGGGTAATCTTCTGCAGCCCTAACAGTGATACAAAGAACCCCCGAGCCGAATCTTCAGCGATCGATTACAGGAGAACGTATCGATCTGCAGCTTAGCCAATCACTTGTCAGTGTGCAGGTTGTGTAGATGCCCATATTGAATGGAAAAAAAGAAATAAAACATTTTTAAAACGGCGGCTTTAAGGGAGCGGAATACATGGCCGTGCTGTATAACGAGCGCTACTTCCCATCTTCAGGATCTCTAGTCTGCACGGGCTCATTGCTAAACTCGGCTAGAGGCGTCATATAGAACTTGTCAAGGGGTTTCCCAGACGTGACATTGTGCAGTCCCCCTGCTGATTGGGGGGGCGGTCGGTAACCCGAAGGATGCTAGTCTGAGAAAAACGTACCTACGAGATAGAATGGCAGTGTAAGGTGGCGAGGTCGGGCACGCAGACTCGGGTCTCTCGCAACCGGAAGCGACACGGAGGGGGGGAAAACAAAAACAAAAAAACACACACAACTTAAACTGTACAACCACATAAAAAACATTGGGGGTTTAACCAGGCACAACCCAACAACATATAAATGGCAACGCATAGCGTCGCTGACCCTGCTGGCACTGTAGGGGTTAACAGTGTAGTCCATGGGGTGGGAAACTCCAGACCTCAAGGTCCACCAACAGGTCAGGTTTTAAGGAGATCCCTGCTTCAGCACGGGTGGCCCAATCAGTGGCTCAGTCAAAGACTGAGCCACCTGTGCTGAAGCAGGCATATGCCTGAAAACCTGACCTGTTGGTGGCCCTCGGGGACTGGAGTTGCCCGCCCCTGGGTGTAGGACCAGAGTGAACCAACCGCGGTGATGCTGGACAGGTTTAAATCTCGGTGACCTTACAAAGGAAACGGGACAAGTGGTTTTACACGTGTAACCCATCTAATTGGGTTGTTATATTTACATGGCACCGCCCTGCAAGCTAAGAACCCACACGCCACCTCTAACCGTTTTCTGGTTGGTCCTAGTTGAGGCATACAGTATATGTATAGGGGGATAATTCTATATAAGCCGAGGCGGATGTCTATCTCCATTAGGCTTTGATGGGGAGAGTACTGTATTTAGTATTTACCCCATAATCTTAATTTAGGGTAACCCGCCATCTCCCCCACTTGGCTCCTGGTTGTAAATAATCCACTTTAAAAAAAAAAAAATACATCTAAATCTTTCCACGGATATATTTAGGCCTTTGAGTGGTGGAGAGGTTCACGACACCAGCGGGCCTCATGCCCTCCCAGCACATCGCGGGGCTGCTCCACGGAGCGATCAGGCGATGGGCGGTATCGCGGTTGAGGTGGTTGCCCTCTCCCGGCCAGATCGCGTTCACCCGTTCTTCCCCTAGAAAATGAGTGGGCAGCCCGTGACAGAGCCACGACGTCGTGAGGCCCCCCCGGCAGCGCCAGACCCTGTGACGTGATGGCTGCACCTTGGGGGCATCCAAAAGGGTTAAAGTAGGCGTCACCAAACACCAAGACTTAAGCCATTAAACTCATACTGGTCTCAACGTGGGAACATCTCAATGCTGGGAGATTTGGAAGGAAGAGGACAATCGACTTTCCACTGGGTGGAGGGAAGAATCTTTTTTCAGAAGAAAGTGGGAACATGCCAACTCCCCTTCAGCTAATTTTGAGGGAACCCAACTGAGAAGATCAGCATGGTGGTCAGTCTGGGCCAGGAAGAGGCAAATCGACTTTCCCCTTGGTGGAGGGAAACTCTTTCCAGAAGAAAGTGGGAACATGCCAACTCCCCTTCAGCTAATTTTGAGGGAACCCAACTGAGAAGATCAGCATGGTGGTCAGTCTGGGCCAGGAAGAGGCAAATCGACTTTCCCCTTGGTGGAGGGAAACTCTTTCCAGAAGAAAGTGGGAACATGTCAACTCCCCTTCAGTTAATTTTGAGGGAACCCAACTGAGAAGATCAGCATGGTGGTCAGTCTGGTCCAGGTCACTCCGAGACTGCGTCTTGAGAAACGGTGGCACGGGTTTGGGACGACAATACAGCCCGGGTTTGCAAAAGAAAAAACGTGGAAATGAAGTTTAATACTGTAAACAGCGAAGGCTTTTCACATGTCATGGTCCGTCGGCAGCCTCGGCCTCTGCTTCTTTCGAGGAACGGGGATCCGTGGCGGAGTGCATTAGTGGGACATAAACATCGTCCATGTTTGGCATGACAAATATTTTCTGGGGAAAAATAAAATATGATCAGCGAAGCATAGTTCCGTGAGAGAGAAGAGGTAGAACAAGAGGTCGGTCTCCGAAGCCAGAGGGTGGCAAGTTAAGGGGTTGTGGTGAGGAGCTACTTTTTTGTACTCTGGGGGAAATACGAATACAAATACCTTTTCGTGCCACAGTTTAGGAAAAGTCGCCGAAAATTGGGCTTTCTTCGTTATCTGCCCAAATCATTTGCAAATTCTATATACTGCGCGGCGCTGCGTATTCTCGGCGCTATATACAAGAATAGTATTATACTAAAGGCACTTTACATTAATCACGCGGGGACAGTAAAGGATATGGAGAGGCGGAAGCAGATATTTGGTCGGCGGTGGCTTCGCCAATAAGGTAAGTTAGATTTAGGGTTAATTTAGCGGTTAGGGTAGCGGCGCTTTAGGGTAAGGGGCCTCGGGGTAAGCGGGGGCCTCGGGGTAAGGGGGCAAGGTTTTAGGGTAGGAGGAAGCGTTCGTATTGGGGGGTTTTAGGCTACAGTTAGGGGCTTACCTTGGTGGCGAAACAGCTGCCGGAGAGATTGGCTAAACGCCAGCGGAGATTTGGTCGCGGTAAAACGTCCGTGACCAAATGTCCTAGAACGATGTAGGGGGGGGAGGGGGGAGAAGAGATAAACGGAACATTGACAGACAAAGAAAGAAGGTACAGGGAGAGAATGAAGGTTGGGGGCTCTATGGGGGATGAGTGAGCAGATTGAGGACTTTTCCTGGGGAGAGGCACAATGTGAGCGCCGTGTGATTACCCACCTTATTTCTTTATTTGTTTTTCGTGGCGGTTTTAGAATTAATTTTAATTTGTAGGTAAGGGCCCAGAGCATTCAGCGCCCATATAGCGACGGCTGCTGTTTATTCACACTCGCGTCACCCGACTGGTTTCCATGAAGACTTCAAACAGTCTTATTGGAGAAACCGTTGTATACAGTAGTGTCCCGCTTCTCCGCGATTTGCCAATACGGTGGTACGTTTCATGACTGCGAAGGGGTGCTGCCGAGTCCGCGCATACGCAGAAGGGGGGCCCGCCGAGTCCGCGCATACCCAGAAGGGGAGCCGCCGAGTCCGCACATGCGCAGAAGGGGGGCCCGCCGAGTCCGCGCATACGCAGAAGGGGGGCCCGCCAAGTCCGCGCATGCACAAAAGGGGGGCCCCACCGAGTCCGCGCATGCGCAGAAGGGGGGCCCGCCGAGTCCGCGCATGCGCAGAAGGGGGCCGCAGAGTCCGCGCATGCGCAGAAGGGGGCCACCGAGTCCACGCACACGTGAAGGGGGGCTGCCGAGTCCGCGCATACACAGAAGGGGGGCCGCCGAGTCGGTGAGCAGGGCAAAAAACGTGCGGTGAAAACAGACATCATACTGGTGAATAACACTGCATAAAATAAACGCAAGGCGTTTTAAAGCAGCAGCCCCCGCTACTCGCCATATTTGGTTTTTGATTATGTATATATCTCTTCTCGCCCTTTCCAGCGCCGTTTTCATTTTTCAAATCGGACGCTCCGTTCCGGAGATCGAAGCGTGGGAAATAGTACAAGTGTCCGGGGGGGGGGGCTTAAAATGGCGCTCTCCCCGGGGGGGATTCGTGGCCCATGTCTTACCTGGAATTCCTGTTCCAGTTTCTTCTCGATCCACTCGGTGACATGAGCCAGGGTCACTTCTCGCTCCCCAAGCTTTGGCCGAGCTTTCAGCTCCAGGTGAGGAGGTTTTCGGAAACCGTACCTTGAAGAGAAACGCAAAATGGCAAATTCAACGCTTTGTTCAGTTTTCATTGGACTCCAGTTGGAGTCTGCGTACCATGAATATATGCAGCAGTGGCGTCACTATCCTTCAATCAGTGTGTATAGAGAATTTCTGGGACCAGGACGATGGGCGAAGATGTGAGACTCTTCAAAAGGAACAACACAACACACAGACATACCAAATCTCAGAGGAACAATGGACGGTGGACACCAGGACGCTTCAACTCGTTTTCCAAAAGGGCCAGATCATTTAGGAGTAAAAGGGTCACAAGGTTATTACAAATGTAATTTTAGATACATTTAAAGACTTAAAGAATATTGTATTCGGACACAGGGGTGTGCGTGGGGGAGAGTTTTGGGGGGTGGGGCGTGTCGGTTGCAGAGGCCTCAACGCTGTCATGCGTCGTCATTTGACGTTGGGAAAAAAAGGCAAGGGGGCGCGAGCAGGAAGGGGGGGGCGCAGCTCCAAAATGTTGCGCACCCCTGTTCTAACACGTGTGCCTTGTATAGTTACATTACCTAAAGTTTCAGTGTCAAAAACTGCACTTCGCTGCCTGAGCGACTCGTTTAAAATTAGTAGAGCGTCCAATGGCTACATCAAGGCCCCGTGTGGGGCGCCAGTGGAAGGCCCCGTGTGGGGCACCAGTGGAAGGCCCCGTGTGGGGCGCCAGTGGAAGGCCCCGTGTGGGGCACCAGTGGAAGAGCCCTGGGGTGGTAGAAGGAAGAGTATTGTGTGTATTCCATAAAGGACAGAGCATTATGGAGATAGATACACCACAAAAAATAGCGCATTAGCAGCTGCGAGGGGTTAACAATGCAAGGGAGCGCAATGTGTGACTAACGTGGCCGCGACGGGGTTAATGCCGTAGCCTCGTCGCAAACCTCTTGCTAACAAGATGTTAGCAGCGGCAGAAACGAGGAACCCGTGAGGGTGTTTTCCAGGGGTCCCCCCCCAAATCCCCACCATGCATCCCACGGTCACATTACACCGTGGGTTAAACCGCTTCTGGGTAATGCCAAGGAGAATACCGAGCGTGTCACTTGGGGCCTTCCATTCATGTTAGTTAGGGGGCTGCCCAGAGCTTTTGCCCGCTGTATGTTATGTGGAGACCGTATAAGCAAACGCTCAACGGTTTGTATCCATGACGACGGCTGTAAGGGAATGTAATGCACACGGATATGAGACATTCAGTCTGGACCAGTCCTTTGACGCCAGACATGGCTGCCGTGTGTCCTGCTGGTCGCTCACACGTACCGATACCGCTGCGGTATTTAATCCAAGAACAGAATGCGCCGTGAGGCTCAACCAGTCTTCAACAAAAGGCTTCCTCCCCCCCACGCCCCCAAGTGTCTGTCCACGATTTATTCCTGATGAAGGTGTGAATGAGCACCGGAACGGCGGGCTAGGACATATGGACGCGTCCGTTTCGCCGTGACCCAATGACTGCAAGCGCTCAGCCACTGCTCACCTCGCCGCCGGGACACACATCCATCGGCCGCTTTGTCGCCAACGTAAGTCACTAACCTTAGCCCCTACCCTAAAACCCGCTCATCTTAACCCCTAATACCAACGCTACCCCCTACCCTAAAAACCTTAACCCCTAATCCCCGACCCTAAAAACCTTAACCCCTAATCCCCTACCCTAAAAACCTTAACCCCTAATCCCCGACCCTAAAAACCTTAACCCCTTACCCTGATCTCCTACCCTAATCTTTACTGCTAAAACGCCTGAAGTTAACCCCTTACCCTAACAGCTAAAGTTATCCCCCTACCGACTAAAACCCCTACCGTTAATCCCCTTACCCTAAAACGTCTTGTCGAAGCGGCGGAGGTTCCCCCTGCGGCTAAATGCCGGTTGGGAGTTGATCGCGACCAGCTCCTCCCATTCCGCCGACAGACAATGGAATAAATGACGCATTTGACTGAACACTGGTTGAGCCTCACAGGTCACAGATGTTGCAGACGCTACTACCCCCGTTAACGCAAGTAACGCGCCAAGTCGCCCGTTAAATAACAGGTGTGTTCTCTCCTTAACTCTTGTTAAATAACGTGCCAGCGATAACGCCACACATTGCGTTAACACCGGAAATAACTGTCTGCTACATCTGCATTCCGTGCTCATTGGCATGTCATTACCCAGAATCCCTGGCTGCAGTGGAACTGTTGTATGCCAAGACACGTGTCCGAGACGTGAATGGGCTCACCAGTGGTATGTGTTGTCCTTGCGAACAGATTCAGCCTTCTCTGGGTGTACTTACCATATCCTGTCAGTAGGAGGCGGTGGAATGTTAATGGCCAGCGTCCCCCGGCACTCCTGCACTTCCACGGTTAGCAGCAGCGGCGTGTTGGAGACCTCTTCTATCTTCTTCTTGATGAACTCCGTCTCTGTCGCCTTCTGGAAATATTTCGACTTGGTGATTTTATCCACGAATCGCATGATCTTACTGGTCCGATGTGGCCCCGGGTACCTGGCGGTTTTGGGGGACAAAAAAATAGGAGTTTCAGTTTTTCTGCAACGGGTGCACAATGACGGCTATGCTCCTGTAAACACCCATAGGTGCTGTCTCTCCTAGGACCCTAGGCAGTTAAAACCCCTTTTAAAGGACCGGGTGACCAGGGGTGCTGGAGTGCCACCAGACTTCCGGCACTCAACCATGAGATCACTTGGTGTATCAATCGCGTAATCGCGGACAGGCCCCCCAAAACATGAACAGAAGCGGGGAGACCTCAACCTGTTCCGATCGTGTTCACAGCTCCAGCAGGGAACGCGATCTCCCCCTAGAACCAAAACAGGCATTTAAAGCAGCAATACAGATTTCGTTCAAGGTGTATTTTTAATTACAGGGTTGAAGCAGGGGATCCCCAGAGCTGAACCCCGCTAATTTCAGCTCCGGGAACCCCCCGCTTCCTGAGATACTTACCTCCGTACGGGTGCCGGCATTTATGCAGCCAGGGAACTGTGCGCCTAACATAATGGCGGCTTTAAAATGTCACGCCGCAGGCTGGCCAATAGGAAGCTGTGACGTCACCCGGCGCGGCTTCCTATTGGCCCGCGTGAGACCAGGACCTTTAAACTCCACAGAGATACTGGCACGCTCTACGGAGGTCTGTATCTCGGGAAGCAGGGGGTCCCCGGGGCTGAAATGAATGGGGTTCAGCTCCGGAGACCCCCCCTGCTTCAAACCTGTAATAACATAAACAATAAATGAAACCAGCATTGCTGCTCTAATCCATGACGTACTCTACATCATAGGGCCCTGGGGCACCGGCTTTTAAGATGTACAGAGTATATCATAGGGCGCGCTAAGAGTTTAAGGCGTTTAATCTGGGTGGGGGTGGGGGGGGGGGGAGTGTCGGATACCTAATAGTAATGCACGTTATAACGTTAGTTTTGTAAACACGGGAAGTTGAGACACGGGGTCTGATTTCCGTTGGCAGCTCCCTTTTGTGTGATATTACCATGTGCTGCACAGGCAAAGCCCCCCCTCTCTCCCCTGCGTCCTCATCTTCACTGGCTCCAACAGAGACAGGATGGGCTACTCGTCACCCCATACCTCATCAAGCTCCTGAACAAGCTCCTCACCCCTACCACATGCAGCACTTACCACCCGAGATCTGACTCCAAAAGACTGTTCATGGTCCCAAGGTTCAACAAAGTATCCGGCCGCTCCTCCTTCTCTTACCGTGCACCCCAAAACTGGAACAGTCTACCGGAGACTCTCACAGCCGCCGCCAGTCTAAGTTCTTTCAAATCTAAGGCTGTCTCACATTTTAATCTGGTCTGTAACTGTTACATACGCCCATAATATAATATATATAAAAACATGCAGTAACCTAAAGAAACCAAAACACACAAACTCAATTCGGCCGGCTTGCTGGCTCTTACCCCTCAGCCCCAGGAGTCAGCTGTTTATCTCCCGTTGATTCAGGGGCGTCGTCTTCATCAGATGACCCAGCGCTGGAGGATTCCTCATCGCTGTCCGCGAGGTAGTATGCTCGTGGCCTGGCCCTGTGGGAGGGACACGACATAAGCTTGGAGAGTTCCAGTTAACGGCATAGTGGGACGTAGGATGTCCCCTGAGCTGAACCAGTGTTAATTTCACCTCTGGCAACCCCCCCTTTGCTCCCAGTACATAAGGGGGAAAGGAATCGCTGGTTCTTCTTGGTTATTTAAACCCCCCCACGTCAGATGGGCCGCCTGACACAGGAGATTTATACAGCCATTTTGTTACGCCCTGACGGTACCGGCGCTACCTTCCATGGTAACCATCTCCGGAACTAGGGGGTTCCCAGAGTTGAAAATAGCACGTTTCATCTCCGGGGGCCCCCCCAGGCTTTCACCCATGTAAAGAAAAGAAACGTCTCCACTAGTCATGCTGTACGGAGACCCACCAGATTCTAGCTACAATCTCATAAGTTTTGGTAACGCTACCATTACCAGCCATAGGGGTTAATAAACCCAATGTACCATAACAGTGGAATACATTCATCATGTCACCATAGACTTTGGTATAATACATCGAAAACACCTTTGTGTCACATTGTTGGAGAACCAGTAGGGAAGACCATGGAATCTTGGCCCGTACATACGGTGGTCGATGACCTCAACGTCTAACAATGTTGTAGAAATATGCATTCATATTGCTAATTACTAGGAGCTGGAGCTAATGGAAGGAGGCACAACACGCTGGAGGCGTGAACATGTGCGCTGGGTCCTTCAAAGGTGAACGGTGCTATTTTTCGCTCGCAACAAAGCCCCAATTCCTGCCGTGTTTAACGGAGAAAGTACATACAACGCCACGGTATCCCGCCTCCCTTTACAAAAAACAATAGGGAGCTGTGATGTCATAGTCTACATGATGTCACCGCTATCCTCTTGGTTGACACCACGGTTCAGAATAAACTGGAAGGGCTCTGGCTAGGGAATCTGTGTGCAGTAAATGCATTGGGAAATCTCTCTATGCTTTTAGTCTGACTAACACGCCACCCTATTAAACGTGGACGCAGTAATAATGGAACGTACTCTATCCCAGCAGGAAGCACAACGTTTTAAGATGGAATTTCAAATCATTTATTTGAACACATTAACATCATCTTCCCAAGAGCTGCCATTTCTTACAATATGTGTAGATGAAATAGCTTTTGTTAGTGACACCGATGGCAGCTTTTCGAACACAAGACCACTACTCGTTTCTCCTGCGGGGTACAGGCTACGTACTCAACTTGCACGATTGATCCGACTTGGTTTGTCGATAGAAAATATTGATTAGTGCTTTACTCACTTCCGTAACGAACAGGATCTTATACAAAGGGGGGGATTCCCCAGAGGGGGGTTGAGAGAACCCTGCTCTAAGTCCATGGGGGCTAAGGTATTAGTATAGGAACCCAAAAACAGAGGAGGGTGGTGCTAGCAGGGAACAGAGGCAATGTATTACAGGAAAGAAAAGCATTCCCTTTTGGCTGGACTGAAAAGCACACGACAGAAGTACAAATAATATATACTTTATTTGTATGTTTAAAAATAATTGGATCCCAGTAATACAGGATCATATTCAACCTGAAGTCAAATATACAACTATGTATAGTGATCGTGGAGGCGATGTACCACGGCGAAGGTGGAGCAAAAATGGAGGCAAATTGAATCCTTTTTGCCTGGCGTCTGTTTGCTTCAATGTATCAAGATCTCTGCTCCAAGTTCTGTGCCACGTGTCATCCTCACGATGCAGATTGTGAGATTCATGCAACGCTGCGTCTCTGTGCAACGCTGCGTCTCTGTGCAACGCTGCGTCTCTGTGCAACGCTGCGTCCCTGTGCAACGCTGCGTCTCTGTGCAACGCTGCGTCTCTGTGCAACGCTGCGTCCCTGTGCAACGCTGCGTCTCTGTGCAACGCTGCGTCTCTGTGCAACGCTGCGTCTCTGTGCAACGTTGCGTCTCTGTGCAACACTTTTCAATGGAGAAATTCATGCTTTTTTTTCCTTCAAATTACTATTTCTAGCACAGTATTGAAGCGGGGGGGGGGGCTTCTGGAGTTGAACCCCATTAATTTCAGCTACGGGGACCCCCTGCTTCCCGAGATAGACCTCCGAAGGAGGTGACGGTATCTCTGCAATGTTTAAAGCTCCCGCGTCACGTGAGCCAATAGGAAGCTGAACGTGATGACGTCACGGCTCCTTATTGGCCCACAGGGCGCGGGTGCTTTGAAACGCCGCCATTACGTGAACCCTGCTAGCCGAGCAGAGTAGCTACCGGCGCCCCCTGCAGGGAAGCAGAGGGTCCCCGGGGCTGAAATGAATGGGGTTAAACTCCGGAGACCCCACTGCTTCTATCCCATGTTAAAAAATTTGCAATAAATAAAAATTGCCAGCTTGGATTGCTGCTTTAATGTTGCATTTGCGTTGAAACAATCCACTAACTCCGAGGCTGAGTAAACTTTTCTGGCTAACAATTTGCGGGGGGGAATTTGCACTAGGGAACACCATCTCACATCTGACGCAAACGCACACGGAAAAGGGAGCCGCGCTTCCAAACAAACATCTCTTTTAACTTTCTTGGCGTCGATGCATCTCCTCCCATGTTTTTAATCTCGTTTTAGTGCATTGGTGCAGATTATTCCGGTAACGGCTTCGCTGACGGGTTACAATGGGATTAGCCATCAAATCTGGAGATGGCTCAAGGTCACGTTGGAAATTCACCTTTGACATCTGCCACAAGAGAAAGGGTCGTATGGTGCCTTGCTGCTTAGCACCGCGTTGGCAATATGACCCTAAGGGACGTATTTACTAAGACGTGCTACTCTGTAAAACAGCTTCCATATTGGAAGGCAGATTTACCAAGCCATGCTGGGAGGCTTCTTATGGAATAGTTTGGCTTAGTAAATATGGCCCTAGGTCTTCTACCAAGACATGAAAAGGTGATCCATGGAAGAGCGAAAGTACAGCTCAACCCCGCTATAACGCGATCCGCTACAACGCGGATCGCTTATAACGCGATGTCAGCGTGGCTCCCAATTTTCGTATTTATGAATACTTTACAACACGATTATTGGCGTCTTAAATACTTTATTGTACAATGCATACAATTGTACATTATTTCTAACGGGATCCGCTTATAACGCGATGTGATTCTTTGGGCCCCAAGCGCAGCGTTATAAGGGGGTTGAGCTGTAGTTAAAAGGAGTGATTCTATAAAAAAAATACATTGTATTGTAATCACTCAAAACATACTTTCTTCTGTACCGTATATAGAAAGAACAACGAGGGAATGGGCGTATGTAGAAGGTGTTTAATAACACGCTGAGGGTGTGCAAACTTTCAACTCACCATTTAATTACCAATCCCAAGATTGATGAAGGCAGAGAAAGAAAATGTAAGAAACATAATTAGTGGCGAAAATACATCAGCCGAACATTACTCCAGTTAAAAATGTACCTTCTTGGCTATTTAGGAATCAAGCGATTTAAGGGTGTGATCGCGCCCCAAACCGGCAAACGTCATATAACACAAAAAAAAGGGGGCCAAATTATAATCACTACTGACTGATAAACTATTTTAGCGGCATCAGGGAGACTCGAGTGGCTTTTCCCTCTCCAAGACTCCTCTTACTCTCACTATTGATTCCGGAGTAAGGGCAGTTACATCATCGAACTGGCTTTAATGCTTCACTTGACTGTATCCTCCATGTTGTTTTAGCTCATTGGTCTATGGAAGTTTAGAAGGAGCATGCAGAAAAGTGGAGCGATTTCCTTGAAAAAAACGGAAGGAAAACAAGGCGTCCAGGTCAGATTTCCCACTAAACCTGGGCCTAAATTGGCAAAATTTCCGCCCCCATATAAATTTGACGCGCTCTCGGGCCTATCGGACCCAATGGGAAGCTACGTGCGTGTGCCAGCCCCCACTGTGACGTCACGCGGCGTCTCGTTGCCATGGCAGCGTAAAGGGGCGACATCAAATGGCGTCACGACTTCACGTTTTCACGTCAACGTGCCGCCGGACGACGTCACGTCGGTGACGTCATTGGACGCCAGGATTCCAAAAAGAGCAGGAGGGCGGCACCAAGGAGGCGGCCGACACCGGCAAGTGCCTAGGAGGCGGCAAATGTGGAAATTCGCCGCTGAAGGCGCCCCTGAAGAGTACAGGGGTTTGTGCCATTAACGACATGCACAGGTAGAGGGAGAAGAGGGAACCTGAACAGAATCCCACAGGGTCTCATGACCAACCCCCAGAGTCTTCAAGGACCACGACCAGTTGCAGGGCCTTCTGGCCGCAAAAGTGTTACAAACCCTGAGAAAACTTTTTAACCAAGCCAAAATATGTATACATATTCATATACATATATATATTTATTTTTTTAAACTGGCAATTCACATTTAGAAGAAAAACACCTCCTGTGGCGCTGAGGCAAGGATAGGGATTGGATTGTGGACAAAGTTCTTCCGATTGATAACCTCAAGAGAAAAGACAAAACATGCAGACAGCACTGCAATAGTGCATTACCCAGGGACAACAATGATAATATTAATTAAAGAGAGCATTTAATACACAACAAAAAACATATTATAAAACACAATGATTGCAATAAAAAAAACTTTCTGTGCCTCTGCACTAGACAGTAGATCTGGAAACTTGCTCCGCCTTTGGTAAAACTGAAAACCTACTCACCAAAAGTGACTAGGACATGCGCATTTGTTTAAGGGTCTTGTCAACAGTCAACCCACTAATTGGAGTTTCGAAACGCGTAGGAGGTTTTTTGGCATCGCAGGGACACCGTAGCTGTGATCATCCAAGTGGTGACGTCAGAGGAGGAGTCGATCGACCAGACTCTGTCAGCAAGCAGACTCCGAGCATAGAAGGGGATCCTCCTCCGTTGACTGGCGAAATTCACCCCACGGCGAGCGGCTTACCTGTTGACAAGACCCTTAAACAAATGCGCATGTCCTAGTCACTTTTGGCGAGTAGGTTTTCAGTTTTACCAAAGGCGGAGCAAGTTTCCAGTGCTACTGTCTAGTGCAGAGGCACAGAAAGTTTTTTATTGCAATCATTGTGTTTTATAATATGTTTTTTATTGTGTATTAAATGCTCTCTTTAATTAATATTATCATTGTTGTCCCTGGGTAATGCACTATTGCAGTGCTGTCTGCATGTTTTGTCTTTTCTCTTGAGGTTATCAATCGGAAGAACTTTGTCCACAATCCAATCCCTATCCTTGCCTCAGCGCCACAGGAGGTGTTTTTCTTCTACGTTCCCAGGTCTGGTTAGGAGATACCAGATTAACTTCTTTGGGCAGCTCCAGGACTATCTTTTGGACTTTATATCACAGGTTTTGTAATTATTACTGTTTGCATGAGCGCTATTTTTCACCTATATTTCCACCAGGCAATTCACATTTGCCTGCAAAATCTCACAACACCAACTGGAATTTTGTCTCATAGAAATGATGTTTGTCAAAGTTCTTGTAGCCTTATGGGCCCTGAAGAGGAGCTGATTCGTTGTTCGCAGTGATACATTTCAGTGGATCACTTCTAGTAGTAAATTTTTTTTTTGTAAAATTGTTTTTTTATTTAATTTATGGTAAAATATTTTCCATATATGTTTTTCAGTGTTAAATAATATAGTACAGCAAAAAAATAAATAAATTGCAAAACATTATAATTCTGTGTTTAGCTTGTTCCATTTTTTTAACACACACACATCATCCCAAGGGCAGTACCAACGATACGGGGTCATTCCTTAAGGTTGGAGAAAAGGAGATTTCACCAGCAACAAAGGAAAGGGTTCTCTACAGTAAGGGCAGTTACAATGTGGGATTCATTATCCATGGAGACTGTGATGGCAGATACAATAGATATCTCCAAAAAAAAAGGTTGGACATCTTTTTAGATGGGAAAGGTATACAGGGATATACCAAATAAGTAAACATGGGAAGGATGTGGATCCAGGGAGTAATCCGATTGCTAATATTTGGAGTCAGGAAGGAATTTATTTTTCCCCTTATGAGATATCATTGGATGATGTGACACTGGGGTTTTTTGTTTGCCTTCCTCTGGATCAATAACTAAGTATAGATATAGGATAAAGTATCTGTTGTCTAAAATTAGCCTAGGTTGTAACTTGAAGGACGTACGTCTTTTTTCAACCTCCTCTACTATGTCAGGTGGAGCGCAATCTTTTTTTCCCTGCGCCCCCCTGCCGGCTGTCGCCCTCTTCTCGCGCCCGCCCCCCCCTTCTTACCTTCGCTCTGAAGTCCTGGTGTCACGGCAACGCGACGTCATTTGACGCCGCATTTCCATGGAGACGCGTCACCAGGAGCGTCTGAACCAAGGTAAGGAGAAGTTTACAGAGGCCCTGCAGTTTCCCCGGCATTGCATTTAAATGCCTCCGGGAAGCGCGCGGGGGCCTCTGTAAACTCTGCGCCCCCCGCAGCGAATCTCTCGCCACTTTGCGCACCCCTGTACTCTGTAACTAAGTATGGAATAGCATAGATGCCATCTGACATGGTAATGGGGGGTGGGGGGAAATCGGTGTGCTTGGGCAAAGGCTTCGCACCTTCTCCTCCTCCCGCCGCCTCTTCTTAGATTGCCATTCACATTCCGGCGCCCGCGCAGCCATATGGCATGGGAAGAACATCACGTGAGGACACTCCCCAATGACAATCATTGGCGGCTAAATTAAATGTCATTCTTCACCTTCCAATTTTAACCACAAGACCCCAATGATTGGCCAATGGCGTTTTACCATTTTTTTTGGAGGGGGGTTACAACTGAAAACAGGAATCCCCAATTATAGTACACAGAGCTTTCTAAACCTCAAAGGTTTCTTCAGGTCTAATAGGAGGTTTCGAAAGCTTTGGACACTATATAGTTGAACCTATGAAGAACGCCAACGTTGGCCCGATGAGAGGTTCCCCACATTACGAAGAGTCTGCTCGGAGCAGCGACACATAGAACTATTATTACATTAGTCCTTACCCTTCTTTGCCAAATTCTCCAACTTTCAAAACATCTCCCACGGGTTCTTTACCTAACCTGGTCAAGTTCATTTTGGTCTCCAAGGTCATCAGGAAAGACCCGTTGTAGGAAATCTCCAAATCCGTCCAAAGTCCTGGAGAGAAAGAGAACGTCGTATACTATGTCAAGTAAAAGGCAGCCTCTCCAAACCACGGTTATCAGAAGAGAAGTTAAACATGTATCATTTACAGTTGCACTTTTTAAAGAATACTTAACCTGGGCTGCAGGAGTAGCTCCCAATGTCAGCTGTCCGTGTGACCTTGGGCAATTAGATTGTCATGTCTTTAAGGTTATAAACAGACTCTAGGCAGTGCTCCCCCACTCTTTTTCACCGTGATTTACCATTACCGGAAGGAGGCACGCTGTACTTTCCAGGACATTTACAAACTGTGAGTGAATTATTTTCTTCAATGCTATGCAGTCTGTTTAAACTACTAGGTGATTTATCTGCTCAAGCCTAGGGATTTAGGTGTCCCGCTCCAATTAGTGGGTGTGTGGTGGGCTCTCTTTGTTGAGTGCTCACTTCACACATTCACTGTGGGGCTCTTCACCCCTTATTGGATATCCCATATTATGGCTACAATGTGAGCATCTAAGCCTATACACCGCACGCCAATTTCTCAGAAGACATATTACTTCCTGGAAGTTTTGCTATATTGCAATCATTATCCGGATATTGGAAGCACCTATTGGGGATTTACTTCCCATCCTTACTGCTTTTCAGCTAAATAGGAGGGTATACCCCAGCCGAACATGATGCGCAGTAAAGGGACGTTACCTCTGTGGTCAATGGTGGGTTTGAAGGCTTGAAGGATTTTCGGCACGCCAACTCCCATATCGAGTTCGGTTAGCGTCAGCTCGTTCATGAAGTATGGCAGCTGTAAGGACAGACGGTTATTAGCCTCGCGCAAGCAAAACCGCGGATACAGAGCCAGGCAGGTTCGATATTATGCGCGCGCCCAAGGTCTCCGTGTCGGTCCCCCAATAATATCCTTTTTCCGAAAGCGGTGTCGACGCTCACACGGGTCAAAATTAACGCGCAGCAAGATGATTCCAAAACACCCTTCACGTGTTGTATTCAAACTAATTTTTTTATGCTGCATATTAGGAGTGTAACAGCCTCTTTTTGGTTTCCATTTTATATTTGTTAAACCCCCCATTTTGTTTGACGGTTTATTTAGAGTGCGCTGTTCCTGATCCCAGGAGACGACCGTTACTAAGAGAGAGGGCATGAATATGTGACTAAAATAGTTTGTGTGCAGAGATAATGGGCTACGCCGCTTCCTGCTCACCGGAGCAGCAATTCGATGAAGTAATAATAACTTATTTTCCTCCCTTCCGCTATACAAACATAGAATTTTTTTAAAGGCGCTCTCCGGGTTTTTTTGTTTTCATAGCTTTGAAGCAGGGGTAGAGATACTTACCCTCCGTAGGGGGCCGCCGGTATATCTGCGCAGTTTAAAAACGGCTGCGTCACGCAGGATGACATCACGGATTCCTATTGGCCAGCAGCACGCGGGACCTTGTTAACCTGCCATATTAAGAACCCAAGCAGGAGGGGGCTCCTACCGGCAGCGCCTACAGAGGTGATTATCTCAGGAAGCAGGGGGTCCCTGCAGCTGAAATCAACACGGTTCAGCTACAGAGACCCCCTGCTTCAATTCTATTTAAAAAAAAAAAAAAACCATACGGTTACTTGGACTGCAGCTTTAAGGCTTACAATCTAAATCGGGGTGTTCAGGGCCCAGGGAGGTCCAGCAACGTGCCGAAGGTCACACTTCAAAAGCAGGGACGTTACCCCCGTCCCCCTCCTCTCTCTGGGACAATGGGGACATGTCAGGGTGACTGGGAAGGTGGGGAGTGTAAATATCATTTTCCATTACACCGCCCGATAGCTACAATGTGTCGTGTAATGTTCAGACTATTAACCCTGGGAGCAATGAGAGGGGGGTGGGAAGGGTGGGGGGGAGGGGCGTGGAGTCTACGGTCCTTGTTCAATATGGTGTGAAGACGTCTGCCCTGCGCCGGAGAAGGGTTGATCTGGTTTATAATTGCTTCACCGCCCTATACAGTAATAATACCTTTTTTTTGTTTTAACGTTGCCCTTCATTCCCTCTAGATTGTAAGCTCTGGGGATCAGGAACCTGTTTGCGCTCGTCTGTCCTCATTCGTATGTAACGGTTATACGTGGCTCTGTGCCCCCCGCCATTGTTGCAGAATGGGACTTTTAGACACGGCCGTTTCACCGCCGAGCGAACAGTTGGCCGCCAACCGTTTAGCCGTTGGTCGTTTTGGCCCGGAGGTAGGTGATCAGCGTTGGGATTGTTATAGTAAGGGGTTCACAGGGTAAGGTTTTTAGGGTAAGTAGTTAGGGGTTTTAAGGTAAGTACTTAAGGTTAGGGTTTTATGGGTAAGTAGTTAAGGTTAGGAATTTTAGGGTAAGTAGTTAGGGTTTTTAGGGTAAGGGGTTTAGGTTTATAAGTAGTTAGGGTTTTTATGGGTAAGTAGTTAGGGTTTTTATGGGTAAGTAGTTAGGGTTTTATGGGTAAGTAGTTAAGGTTTGTAGGTTATTAGGGTAAGGGGTTAGAGTACCCATTACCTGTGGCGGACAAATGTCTCGGCGGCGAAGTAGTCGCAGTGAAACGTCTTAGAGCGCACGGTGGAATATGCCGGCGGCTTACAAATAAACGATAATAGTAACAGCCCAACACAGAGGTCTAGATTTTAATGTCATTCCCCCCCCCATGTAGCCATTTATAAAGTCAGCTTTATTTTTCTGATAGTCAACATCGACCATCCCACGGCCCCGCCGATATGGCCAGAAGTACAACCTTTCACACGCGGCACAAAATGATCAACGCTATCCCTACGGAGCGACAGGTGCTCGCGCTGCCGGGGTCTGTCGCACTAGGGTGGCTAGTGAAGCATCTGCAAATATTTGCACGAGCTAATGCGGCGCTCTCCCTTCCCGACAAACACCAGCTGGTCTCCTCGTGGGAGCGCGGTGCCCCTTCCCTCCCTGTACATTAGCACAGCCCGAGAGATAAGGAGATGGGGCCGAGGTGGGGGTGTGCTAGAAATCGGACGCAGCCCTTGGCCTACCAACCATGGAGTGAATGGTAACAAATTGCTTAGGCACAAGGGTCTTTCGAGGAGCAAATAAATTGGGAGTAAACATGTTTACTCTTGGGAAGCAGGGGGTCTGAACCGCTTTAGTTTCCGCTCCGGGGACCGCCTGCTTGACGAGATCCTCACATCTGTAGGGGGTGCCGGTAGCAGCTCTGGGTGGGCACGGAATGTTGAAATATAAAAGGACCTGCATCCCAGTGGCCAATAGGGAGCCGTGATGTCGTTGGAAACCGCAAGGGGATGACATCACGGCTTCCTATTGGCCACTGGGATGCAGGTCCTTTAAATATCAATATTCCGTGCCAATAGGAAGCCGTGATGTCATCCAGTTGCGGTTTCCTATTGGCCCGCGTGACGGGGGAACCTTTAAAGAGAAGTGAGATCCCGGCATCACCTTCCGATGCGGGTATCTCGGGCAGCATGGGGTCCCCAGAGCTCAAATTAACACGGTTCAGCTCCGGAGACGCCCCCGCTTCCCACCTAAGTGTGTTGATAAGGCAAAGCTCCTTTAAGGCTTGAATGGGTATACTAAGCAGTGCTAAAAAGCCACTCAATGGCCCATTCGGGAGAATAAGCAGCGAGGTGTCTTCCAGCGCCGGAAAGGGTCTCCTGGCATAGCACCATTTAGTAAACATGAGGCTGAATGTTTTGATGCAAACGTCGCCAGACGGAGAGAGAGCAGATTACATTGCACGTGGTTCCAGGACACGACTTCCATCTGCTATTCGCGTTTGACATTTAAAACTTTCTGGCATTCCCCTTCAGGGAATAAACATCTGGGGGGTGGGGGGGGGGAAAGGGGCACTGGTCCGGGAGCAGAGTCGGAGTGTATTATTCGCCCCACAGGCACCAGCGACTTTTACAGACTGGCATTTCCAATGATATGAACGGACGCCCTGCCTGGAGCTGCATTGCTAGCAGTCGGAACGCCTCGTTCATTGTATAGTTTACCAAGCAAAAAAGCCGCACCACATCTCTTGGCCGCATTCCCTTTTCATTTGGATAATCCCGCGCAGTGGTAACGAACGCTCGCACACGGAACACCAGGGGGCGGGTCAACTCCAGTCCTCAAGGGCCACCAACAGGTCAGGATTTAAGGATATCGCTGCTTCAGCACAGGTGGCGCAATCAGTCGACTGCGCCACTGATTGAGCCACCTGTGCAGAAGCTGAGCCACCTGTGCAGAAGCTAAGGACTTTTAGCAACACTGTAATATCCTGCGTGTTTCCAAAATATATATATTTTAAAAGGGCAGATAAACTAAAGGTGAAATACTTGAAAATGATATATTCATCTCCTCTTTCCTCATTAAATATGTGTCATAAATAAACTAAAGAGCCTGAGAACCCAACGCGTTTGGGGTTCCGTATAAAAGTCACTAATTACAATAAAAACTATCGAATATGAAGGCATTTGTTTTACTTCTCCCCCTTCCCACAGAGGAAGGGCAGACGCCAGGGCACACGCTCCGGCGTCCCGGTGTGGAACCGTCAGTGCCGAACGCAAGTCTTTATTCCCTTTCAGGTGATTGGAGGTCAACGCTTCTCCGGCACTGGAAAGATGTCTTCGCACCATATTGAATAAGGCCCATAGACTCCATGACCCTCCCCCTCTCTTATGGCGCCCATTGAAGAACTACGGCGAGTTGAGTTTAACCATTTCAGTGTCGCGGCTCCTCCAGCGCCGGCGATCACTTGACCGCTTCTTCCACGCAAATCTAGTGATCGCTCCGTCACTGGATGATGGAACGGAAGAGTCCTCTTCCAGTAAGACCGCGTTGATCTTCCCTCCAAAAACGAGCCGTTGGGTTAGGACGTAGCTACTAGGTCAGGAGTGGCAAAGTCCAGTCCTCTAGGGCCCACCAACAGGTCAGAATGACTGAGCCACTGTGCTGAAGCAGAGATATCCCCAATACCTGGCTTGTTGGTGTCCCTTCAAGACTGGAGTTGGCCACTCCTCTACTAGGTCATGGCGTCACTGGAGTGCCAGACCCCATCATGTAATAGCTACGTCCTATGCCCTTCGGCACCCAACGGGTTAAGGTAACCCACATACAAGACAATGGGGGAGATTTACTAACCTCTGATGCAGGCTATCGCATGGAGATCCCCATACCAACGGCTAGTCAAGTCCATGCCAGTCGACGAGGGATCGCAGTACGATAACCTATTTAGGAGGTTAGTGAACCTGGCGCATGCGTCCTAGGCTCACTCTTGTGTGGTTTTCACGCGGCACGTACCTTTATTTTACTCAGTTTCATCTGGATCTTCTTGGATACCAGATCGGACCAATACGGTTCTCCCAAAAAGTCCCAAAACATCCTCCCTAGCAGAGAGTTCACCCAGGCCTGCTGCTCCTCTCCCGCTGACTGCGCATCTGGAATCTGAACCAAACAAAGGCAAAAAGTTACCAACCTCGCCTTTCCTTCACTGTGATCCCTCAATCAAGTAATAGAACAACGCCGTACGTCATCGATGACTCTATTATAGGGAAGCAGAATTACAGGAGAGAAATCCATCTACTCTCAGTGACACACAGTGAGAAAGCAAAGTCATTCCGTTTTGGAACACAACGGCCAACTGCAACGTTAAAACAATTTCTCGCTTTTTTTTGTGGTGAATATAAATTGTTGACGCGCAACATTCTAATATTTATCATTCTTATACAGAACGGCAACAGTACGCAGAGAATTGACAGACAGAATAAATCCATATTAAACAGAGTTTATAATCCAAATTTAAAGGGGCGTTTTTTTTATACAGGTTGAAGCAGGGGGTCTCCGGAGTTGAACCTCATTGATCTCAGCTCCGGGGACCCCCTGCTTTCAGAAATACTTACCCCCCCGTAGGGGGCGCCAGTATCCCCTGCAAGTTTAAAGCTCCCGCGTCACGTGGGAGAACAGGAAGCCGCACCGGTGACGTCACGGCTTCCTATTGGCCTGCAGGGGCGCGGGAGCGTTGAAACTCCGCCATTACGTGATCCCTGCCAGCGAGCCGGAGTGGCTACTGGCACCCGCCTACGGAGGGCAAGTACCTCCGGAAGCAGTGGGTCCCCAAAATTAATGGGGTTTAGCTTCAGAGACCGCCTGCTTCAATACTACGTAAACAAACAAAAGAAAAAAAAAATGGCCAGCTTGGATTGCCTCTTTAATGAACTGTCAGCAACCCCTTCCACCCCATACCGCCCCACCCCCTCCCACACCATACCGCCCCACCCACTCCCACACCGCCCCACCCCCTCCCACACCATACCGCCCCACCCACTCCCACCCCATACCGCCCCATCCCCTCCCACACCATACCGCCCCACCCACTCCCACCCCATACCGCCCCACCCCCTCCCACCCCATACCGCCCCACCCCCTCCCACTTAACAACCCTTCGCTCCCTCCCCAGTCTCAACAACCCAGGAATGCCGGTGTCGGGTCGGCTGCAGGGTTTAGTGCTACATGTACTAACTAAGCCATATTTAGAGCATAATTGACGCAGATTGTAATTTTAACTCTGCACCGTTTATCGGCAATCTATCTAGATCTTTGCTACAATTTTAGCCCCGAGTACGTCAGCGTGTAGATTTGGGGGAATCTCGACACAACGTAATCGATTTGTGCATGGTCGTTCTTTTCCTTTCCTCCACTTCCATCGGTGTCAACAAATCCACCAGGTTTGGAGGTGGAAAACGGACTTTTTGGTCGTAACGATCTGCACCCGATGTTAAAAATAAATAAAATGTTTCTACATTGGAGGCGACGTTGCGCTGAAAAATAATGTGCGTCGATAAGCCGTTTTCTCTGCGTTGATACACAAATGATAACAAGGTGTGTGTGTGGGTTGTGCTTGTAGGACACTTTCTGTAACACATTGTGTGTCCCCAGCTTATTGTTATATTTACTGCGCAGTAAACAGTGAACCAAGCGTTAACCAGGACTTTCCACACATGCGCTACGGCGATCACCTCACCTTCTTTGTAGCAGTGGGGCTGCTGTTGGCACTGCGGACAGGGCTTTCCGCGGGACTTTTTTCCTCCGGCGGGATACACTTTGCCATGTAAACATTGTAATCCAGAAGCGTTTTCTGCCGGACGTTCCCGGAGAGCTCCTTCATCTTTGGCTGCGACAGAATTTCGTCCAGGCTTCCTTTGCTGCTGCTCCGACTGTGGCTCATCATTCCAGACTGGCTGTTATGCCTGCTGTGTGTCGGCAGCAACCCTAGAACCAGAGAGAGGATCCAGGTCAACGTATTAACCCAATGCTTTGATCCGTTGCTTCTTGGCCTGTGTTATATTTGAGGGACACTGGGATCCAACGCATCAACCCACAGAAACGTGGTCTTCATTTAGTTTGGTTTTAACCATTGGAGGACCGGAAGACTGGCTGTTATGTCTGCTGTGTGTCGGCAACCACTCTAGGGTAACCATCCAGGTAAACTCATAGGCCAAGAAGCAATGGATCAAAGAATTGTGGTCAGTGGAGGAACAATGAGGTCCAACCATCAACCCACAGAAATGTTGTCTTCATTGAGTTTGGTTTTATCCATTGGAGTACCGGAAGACCGGCGGCATCCGAGTGCCACCAGTCTTCTGGTGGCTCAACCATGGGGTAAGTTTGGTGTAGCGATTGCATGGTCGTGGGCAGTGGGGACCCCAGGACGTGAACGGAAGTGGAAGATACTCCACCTTCTGTCCCGATCACCAGCGCTGCCGAGTCCCCTAGAAATCAAGCATTTCTAGCGTGACGTGCCCTGTATGGCATAGGGTCCCTAGAGAGCCGGCACTTACGACTTGCAGGTTACATCGGAGGGTACTCAAAGGGTTAGCGCAGCCGCCTGACCGCCATTAATTTGCATTATAGATTTTTTGGAACTTTCTGTAATAGATCTCCCCTTGCCCTACCCAACTCCGGTATAATATTTATATCCTGAGGCTCCGTTCAGCGGTTTGAAATATGAAGTGTCCAGGAGGATAAAATGAAGCTCTACCCAGAGCCCAGTGCAGTCTAAAGATGACCATGGTATCCCCAGAAGGTAGAGATGAAGAGCAGGACACGCCCAGGGGGCAAAATACTAACATTATACAAGTTAAACTTCTATAGGCTCCGTGAGAGCGATTGCTGCTTTGAACAGATCATTTAAAGCGGCAATACAAGCTGGCCATTTTTTTTTTTTACATACTTTAGGATTGAAGTAGGGGTGTCTCCGGAGCCGAACCCCATTAATTTCAGCTCCGGAGAGCCCCGCTGCCGGCGATACAGACCCTACGTAGGGAGCGCCGGGTTCATGTAATGGCGGCGTTTCAAAGCTTCCGCGTCCTGCGGACCAATAGGAAGCCGTGACGTCATCAGGTTGAGATTTCCATTGGCCCACGTGATATGGGCCCTACGGGAGGTCTGTATCTCGGGAAGCGGGGGGTCCCCGGAGTTGAAATTAACGGGGATCAGCGCCGGAGACCCCCCCTGCTTCAATCCTATGATAAAATAAATTTTAAAAAAACGGCTTGGATTGCTCCTTTAAGAATTTTAACTGGAGCTGGGTTGGCCTCGTGGTAAATACATTGTCTGGATTTTAATCTCTTCGTTGCACCTGTAAATTCTATACGCGACAATGTATGTTAAATTAATTATTACCACTTCAAAATCCACAGTCTGGTTGTAAAAGCTACAAATGACTGGCTATAAAAATGCTGAACAGTTAATAAATAATCCAATTGGTAATGCACAAATAATGTATTAGTTAGACAAATAAAAATATATATATATTTCTTATGTACATTGGGCAGATTAATGCTAGGTTGGGGTTCCTTACAATGCATCTGATCTCAGACGCGCTATTAGAGAGGGTTGGGGTTCCTTACAATGCATGTGATCTCAGACGCGCTATTAGAGAGGGTTGGGGTTCCTCACAATGCATCTGATCTCAGACGCGCTATTAGAGAGGGTTGGGGTTCCTTACAATGCATCTGATCTCAGACGCGCTATTAGAGAGGGTTGGGGATCCTTACAATGCATCTGATCTCAGACGCGCTATTAGAGAGGGTCGGGCTTCCTTACAATGCATCTGATCACAGACGCGCTATTAGAGAGGGTTGGGGATCCTTACAATGCATCTGATCTCAGACGTGCTATTAGAGAGGGTTGGGGTTCCTCACAATGCATCTGATCTCAGACGCGCTATTAGAGAGGGTTGGGGATCCGTACAATGCATCTGATCTCAGACGCGCTATTAGAGAGGGTTGGGGTTCCTTACAATGCATCTGATCTCAGACGCGCTATTAGAGAGGGTTGGGGTTCCTTACAATGCATCTGATCTCAGACGCGCTATTAGAGAGGGTTGGGGTTCCTTACAATGCATCTGATCTCAGACGCGCTATTAGAGAGGGTTGGGGATCCTTACAATACATATGATCACAGACGCGCTATTAGAGAGGGTTGGGGTTCCTCACAATGCATCTGATCTCAGACGCGCTATTAGAGAGGGTTGGGGTTCCTCACAATGCATCTGATCTCAGACGCGCTATTAGAGAGGGTTGGGGTTCCTCACAATGCATCTGATCTCAGACGCGCTATTAGAGAGGGTTGGGGTTCCTCACAATGCATCTGATCTCAGACGCGCTATTAGAGAGGGTTGGGGTTCCTTACAATGCATTTGATCTCAGACGCGCTATTAGAGAGGGTTGGGGTTCCGTACAATGCATCTGATCTCAGACGCGCTATTAGAGAGGGTCGGGGTTCCTTACAATGCATCTGATCTCTGACGCGCTATTAGAGAGGGTCGGGGCTGTGCATCATTTCCCAATATAATTATAGGGTTCCCAAAAAAGGTTGCAAACCACTGTCCTAGTGTCATAAAAGGGCACCTCGGGTCTCGACAGCGCAGCACTGCACTCCCCGAGCTCCTGCTGGAGCAGTGAATATGTCCAGACATCCTATAACAGAGTGTGACCGGGTTGGCCGCACATGCATTCTCCGAGGCAGTGGAGATGGAAAGTGGGGAAGAGGAGACGCTTTGCCAGGGAGAGATAAACAGAGCGTTTTAAATAAAAAGCTGCGGCTCACAAGGAACATTTCCAGCGGCGTTTCAAAGAGGATTAGCGGCGACGATATCCAGAAGCAATGCCTCTCACCGGCGGACTTCAGAGTCACTGGCCATTTAACACCAATTAACACATAGGCCTGGGGACAGCTCTGGTGAGAGATTCTCCGATATTCTGCGCTATGACTGCCATTGAATTGAATGACACGAGATGTACCAGGTAAACGTTCGAATAACGGCCGCTGCATCTGTAGGTCAGAAACCATCGCGTGTGTACACCAGGAGAGGGCCACTCTTGTCCCCAAGGGCCACCGACACAGGTTTTCAGGATATCCCAGCTTCAGCACAGGTGGCTCAATCAGTGGCTCAGTCGAAGACTGAGCCACTGATTGAGCCACCTGTGCTGAAGCAGGGTTATCCTCAACCCCGTAACCTGTTGGTGGCCCTTGAGGACTGGAGTTGGCAACTCCTGGTGTAAATTGTGCTACCTACAGCTCTGCTTTCCCTACCCGGGCTACAGACGAATACATTGTTACACCGTTAATACCTGGTTTCACGCCGGACGGGTTGTTCGGCTTCTTCAGTTCCGCCTTCATTTTGGAGGCCAGCAGTAATTTCCGAAACCATTCCTCCTTCTCTCGGCCAGTCCTGCCAAACAGATAAAGCACTTGTTCCCGGTGCCCCGGGGGTCTCCCCCCATCCTGGGGGGGCTTCTTGCTCTCCTCGGCCGGCGGGTCTCCTCTCTCGGTGGTAGGGGGTTTATCTTCTGCGCTCTCTTTCTCCGTCTGTGCTTTCGACATGAAGTCATCCTGCCGGGCAAGCTCGATGCAGATCGGGTACTTCTTGTTCCACACCCGCTTGCGAGCCAAACTCTTGGGAACAAGGTAAACCTGCAGATGCAAACCGGAATATGAAGGTATGTAAATCAGCTGGCCATGCCCTAAACGGTTTAATACAGCAGTGCCAATTAAAGAAGCAGCTCCGCCTACTCATTTTTTTTAGGGTGGGGCCCGGGCATTCCCCCTGGCCCAAGCACCACTATTATCAGCTCCGGAGACCCGTGGATCACAAGAAAATTACCAGTGAAATTACCAGGTTTAACTATCCCTCAGGGGAAACAAAATGGCTACCAAATCTCAGGCCAATAGGAAGCTGTAACATTTCGGTTGTGGCTTCATTTAAACCCCCTTTAAAAACCAGGAAGTAACATCCTGCCATGCTCCTAGCGCTTGACGAGGGGAAGGCCTTCGATCGCCTGGACTGGAACTACATGCCGTCAACCCTCCGGGAGTTTGGGTTCCACTGGGAGTTTCTCCAGGTTATCAAATCATTATACTTCAATCCCACAGCTAAAATTTGGTGCACAGGGTTTCCATTTTAAAACTTCCCGAACCATTCTCATAAAAGGGGGAACCCGTCAAGGCTGCCCTCTGTCACCCTTGCTTTTCGCCCTGTCTCTGGAACCGCTGGCAGCTGACATAACAAACAAACAATCTGGATATCAAAGGTAGCCATAACAAAAAACGTAATTATAAAATATCTGTATTTGTAGACGACATCGTTCTTCCCCTCTCCAGACTGCTGACCTCTTTGTCTAATCTATATAACGAACTAGATCCGTTTAATAAACGCTCAGGCTTCCAAAAAAATAGATAAAAACAAAATCTGAAGCACTCAACATAAAACATCCCCTACGAGACGATAAAACTAATTTCACTACATTTAAACTTCAGATGGCAGCCCCACACAATTAAATACCTAGGAATATGCCTGACGAACCCATATGAGACGCTATACAAATGCAACGTCACCCCCTTACTAACAGCATTAAAAAAAAAGAAGAAGAAGTTACGTAGCTGGAATAAATATCATATCCTGGATAGGAAGGCTCCACGCAAATCAAAATTAACCCATTACTTACTTTGCCGTCAACGAGATCGTATATTTTCTGGCTGATGTAGGTGACCTCGGGCTTGGCCTCCTTGTAACTGGCCCTCCGGGAGACGTTCTTGTTGGGTTTGGAGAGCCGCAGCGTGGAGGCTTCCAACCGGACGAAGACGGAGTGAGTCAAAGTGGCGTGGTACGTCTCGGGGTCGTAATTCTGAATCTCGTTCATCCATCCCTGTGAGGCAAGGAGAGCCGGGCCATGGGGGACCGGCAAAGGACAGCTGTAATGGTGGACTGAATGCTGAACAAACATATGCACAATCGCAGTGAACAGCCCTGGACATGATCTAGTGTTAAAAGGTGTAATATACAGGCATACCCCGCATTAACGCACGCATTGGGACCGGAGCATGTATGTAACTATGTAACACAGGCATACCCCGCATTAGCGTACGCAATGGGACCGGAGCATGTATGTAACTATGTAACACAGGCATACCCCGCATTAACGCACGCATTGGGACCGGAGCATGTATGTAACTATGTAACACAGGCATACCCCGCTTTAACGTACGCAATGGGACCGGAGCATGTATGTAACTATGTAACACAAGGCATACCCCGCTTTAACGTACGCAATGGGACCGGAGCATGTATGTAACTATGTAACACAGGCATACCCCGCATTAACGCACGCATTGGGACCGGAGCATGTATGTAACTATGTAACACAGGCATACCCCGCATTAGCGTACGCAATGGGACCGGAGCATGTATGTAACTATGTAACACAGGCATACCCCGCTTTAACGTACGCAATGGGACCGGAGCATGTATGTAACTATGTAACACAGGCATACCCCGCTTTAACGTACGCATTGGGACCGGAGCGTGTATGTAACTATGTAACACAGGCATACCCCGCATTAACGTACGCATTGGGACCGGAGCATGTATGTAACTATGTAACACAGGTATACCCCGCATTAACGTACGCATTGGGACCGGAGCATGTATGTAACTATGTAACACAGGCATACCCCGCATTAACATACGCATTGGGACCGGAGCATGTATGTAACTATGTAACACAGGCATACCCCGCATTAACGTACGCATTGGGACCGGAGCATGTATGTAACTATGTAACACAGGCATACCCCGCATTAACGTACGCAATGGGACCGGAGCATGTATGTAACTATGTAACACAGGCATACCCCGCATTAACGTACGCATTGGGACCGGAGCATGTATGTAGAGTGAAAATGTACTTAAAGTGAAGCACTACCTTTTCCCACTTATAGATGCATGTACTGTACTGCAATCGTTATATACGTGCGTAACTGATGTAAATAACGCATTTTAACAGG